>NC_038252.2:10921952-10956306 GCF_000004515.6 Glycine max | reverse complement strand
CAAAATAATCAAATACTAAATAATTGATATTGTAAAAAAATTGTTTGGTAATATATATGTTTTATTAATTATAAAATGTAAGAAATATCTAAATATATATCTCACCAAAAAAAAATTAAATATTCATAATTTTAAAAGTATACTTACCGGGTGAAAATTGGTTGAAGCAAAAAAAAAAAATACATATCTAATGAAAAAAAAAAGTAGAGTAAAGAAAAATAAAATTATTAGAAAAAATAAATAGAAAAAAGAGTAACTATTTGCTTAAGAAAGTGATCTCAAATAATATGACGAAAAATATAAATAAAATTAATAATAAAAAATATAAATTAATGTATATAAAATACTAATCAAACCTGACAATTATGATTGAAAGAAAAAAGGAATTCACCCGTATTGTAAGTAATGCAACAATTTTACAAACACAATTAAAAGAAGAATAAAATACGAAGAAAGGTAAAAAGATAACACAAATAAGGAGATTCATTAAATTCTAATATACATGTGCCCAAAATCTTGTTACAATTGAAATCATGTGGTCATGAAAGTGTGAAATGTAGGAATGGAGGAACTATGAGAGCTTTAATCTCTTTATATATTTAAAAGAAAGATGATGCAGACTAAAAGTTACAATATGAAATTAAAACATGCTATTTATAAAGTTTAAGTATCAATAATTTATTTGTAGGGCTGTTATGAAGTTGATAATTTGTGTTTATATATTATTATTACTTATTATTATTCTTATGAATATTATTATTATTATTATGCACACATTTACATTTTTTTTTTGAATAATATATTAAATTATATTAATACTAATATACAATTATCATATATTTATTTTTTTATATATATATATATATATATATATATATATATATATATATATATATATATATATATATATATTACAATTAAATAATAATATAATTATATATAATAGTTATTATAATATTCCACATATGACATATAACATAGAGAGAGAGTTCATTCTATTTTTCATATTTTTGGAACTAAATAAAAACACATAATAAAAATAAAAACGGAATAAATTGAATCGAAATTATCTCTCGTCATTGCAATTATGAAGAATTACATTTCTTTATTCTTTTAAGTTTTCACTCTCATTTAGTAGTCATTATCACTATAATAATGACCATTAAAAAATCTGACTTTACAAATTCAAAACCCCTTGAACACTAAATAGAATTAACCATGATTCTATTGATTTTAATAATAGGAAAATTGTAACAAATAGTTTTTAAAATTTTAATCTTTTAATATTTTCAAAGCCGTGTAAAGGAAATTATTTCATACAAAACATATTAATTATTAATTATAGTTTTGAATAATAAATGATTATATTGAATTATATATTATTTTGTTGAAATGTTGCTAATATTTTTTGGAATTACGTTTTTCACTTGAGCGTCTCACTAATTACACTAACTAAATTAAATTTTTTTAAAAAAACTAATAAGAAATTGGTAAAAACTGATAATAAATTTAATTGAATTAAACTCACATTCCATTATTAGGGTAATTAAATTATGAACGGAAAAGAGTTTAAACTAAAAGTTTCTTTTGTGGCAAATGAGATGGAGACATTAGTATCTCGTGGGAAAAGAGTTTAAACCAAAAGTTTAAAATCTTAATCTGAGTCGGTATTCTAAATAAAGAAAAAATATATGTTTGATGAAGCGAAATTAATAAAAAAAATTACATGACGATAACTTAAGTGTTCATAAAGATTATTATCAATTGAAAGAAAAAAAATCACCAAAAAAAATTGATATAGACATTTTTTTAAAATTTAAATCTGAGTCGGTATCGAAAGTGTGTTTTTACGACAGGCGTTCTACGACGGTTCTTTCGGAACCGCTTTAGAAAATAAGGCAGTGACACTTTTGTAATTATGTGGCTGAAAAAGCCTTTTACGATACACATTCTAAGACGGTTATTGAAAACCGCCTTAGAATGTGTGTTCCTCATAAAAAATTACAACGGGTTTTATTAAAAACCCGTCGTTATCTAAATTGAATTTAAAAGCCCAATTAATACGAGTCCACGTGCAGGCAGCAAATTAACTTCTGCGACCTCTCGAGCTCTTGAGCTTCCACGACCTCTTGAGCTTCCCCGAAGCCAGCTCGATCTCTCGAACTTCCGCGGCCGCCCTCCGTCAACAAGTTTTCCTTCCCTCGGTGAAGCCCTCCGTCGAAGTGCATCATCTCTCTCTCACTTGCGGCATCGTCTCTCTCATTGGGCAGAAACCCTAGGCCCCAAACCCGTGAAGGATCAGAAGCAGAGGCTCCGCTTAGTTCTGTTATGATGCAGAGGCGCCGTAACTCTCTCTCTCTCACTCGCTCACTCACTCACTAACTCACTCATTGCGTTGATTTTGTTCTTCACATGTTAGTACTTAATTTGTTAAAGTGTGTGTTGTGTTGATGATGTTGCATAAGAAGAAGAATGGCAGCGAAAACGGCAACAACAAGGAGAATGAAGACACCACCATCACCAATGTCTTGAAGGTCGAAGCACACTACGAAGGTTGCGCTCCTGTATAGCTCAGCTCTAACATACCTCCCGTATGTTATTTTCCCCTTTTCTGTTTGGGATAGGACTTGTCATTTTCTCTATATCTATCATCTCACCATTATTGCCTCAATTTCATACTTTCTTTCATGATCACAGTTTAGGGACTGCAGATTCTCTGTTTCTGTACACATGGAGTCAGTGTCGCGTGCTAATTTCTTTTCATTCGAAAGATTCTGGCTACCGTTTCAGGTACTTCTTAATTTAACTTCTCTCTGATTCCGCTTTCTATCGTTTCCTTTTCTCTTATGTAGTGGTAGCAGTAGCACTCTGTTTATTTTTCATCCCCAAATTTCTGATAACAAAAAAGATATTAGTCTATTAGTAAAATCGAATGAGATGAGTCTGGCAGAGCATACTCTCAAAATCAAATAAAGTGAACCACAGAAGAATAAAATTCAGAATTTCATCATTTTTTTGTCAATTTTATAAATTGTTCATCTCACACGGTAGTATTTGATTTTTTTTTAATAAAAATTTTGGTTAATTTTGTGTTGCATTACTCATTTTTAATAAAAACACGGTGCCCGTATGGGCTGTTCTTGTAAGTGTTGTTTATGATAAGAAAGCTTTGTGGCATAGAAAGCTTTTATTTTGATGATAAGTTTAGATATCCTGAGAATTCTGCTCCTGGTCAACTCCCAAGAACAGTGGATGTAATTGCAGAAGTCGAAAACAAAGAGGCTAATGCACCAATGTACAGTGCTGAAGATGTCAAAAACATTAAAGAGATAGCTGCAAGAGATGATGAATTTGATTTGCTAAGTAATTCACTTGCACCTTCTATATATGGGCATTCTTGGATAAAGAAAGCAGTGGTTTTGTTGATGCTTAGTGGGGTGGAGAAGAATTTAAAGAATGGCACTCACTTGCGAGGGTTAGAGTTTTCTCTTGATCTCCTTTCTGTTAGTTTTTTTGTCAGCTCCTTTTCTGTTAGTTGAAGTTGGTATTATTGAAATCCAAGTTGGTCAAAGCATGTCCTTCGTATGCATTGATATGGAAGAGAAAATGAAGTTGATATGGACTGACGTGTCTTTGTCAAATATAACAGAATGCTACAATTAAGTTTCTTAAAAAATTTATCCACTATATTCAACTTGAACTGACTGATGAGGTGATTTTCCTTTTTTGTTACTATTAGAAATTCCATTTTTCTTAATTTATAATGAATTTTTGCAGTTTATCCATGTTAATGGAATTTTGGTCTGCTATATGTTACAATTGCCATAGCTGAGTGCTTCTTCGGAAGTCTGATTGTTTTCAATGGTCGTTATTCTTCTAGTCCAATCCATTATATAGACACGTGAATAACTTCAATTTAACATCAGAAATTCAAGTTCAAATGCAAAGGTTAGCATTGGGAATTGAAATTGACTCTAAACATTCAAGCCATTGTACAAAGTCTTTTATTGGGAATAAGATTCCTTTATTTCTTATTGTATTAAAATTTAAAAGATTGATCTCTATTCTTGTGATTGTTCTTTCACCCAATATGTATCTAACTTGCAGGTTTCATCGTATTTGAGTATTTTAGATTTTGATATTCCTTTTCCCATACTATCTTTGACCCTGTCACCACTGAGCTACAGGTAACTAACTCTACCTTCTTTCTTAACTCCCAATATCAATATATCCATACTATCTTCCTTCTTCAGCTTCTCTTTCTCTTTATTTTTCTTTTTCTTCTTCTTCTTGGAATTGCCTCACAGTAGTGAGAAATAAAAGGAAAATTAAAATATTAATTCCTATACAAATTAAGTAATTGTCGGGTCTGATTTAGTGGGTGGTTAAGTTTCGTATGATGTTTGTAAGAAAATATCAATCCAAGTAATTTGTTTTCATCTAACTTTTCTTCTCAACTTTTGAAAATTATTTCTTTTTAACTTTATTCTAATAAAAAAATGAAAAAGTGTTTGCTGTGCAGATTTAATTGGTTATTCTAAAATAGCAAAAATAAACAAGCAATTTTAAAAGTTGAAGAAAAAAATTATCAAATAATATTTTAATACATTTATAATTTGTTAGGCATGTACAAGTGGTATTAATTATTAATTTTTTTTATCAATAATTCTCTAAAGCTGATTTCCAAATGAGTAAGTATATCAATTTTTTTTACACGCAGTTTTTTTTTTATTAATTCAAATCAAGCAAGTCAACTAAATTTCATAAAATAATTTTATCCAATCATAATTCAAGGTTAATCAATATGACTAATATATACAAAACTCGTGGGCCTTAATATCCTTTGAACCCTGATACTTCTATTTACACTTTCATATTATTTGCATTATTTTCTCTTTTTAATCTTTTCATTACAATATTATATCCATCTCTTTATTTTCTCTTGATCTTTTCTTACTTTGTTTTCCGTAATTCCATCCAACTCCATCTTGAAGTGGACATAATTATTACTTAGAGTAATGATTGTGCTTCTTATTTATTTATTTTTTCCTATGCCAACTTACTTAGAGTAATGCATGCAACAAGTACATATTCATTAACCGATAAAAAAAAAGTCATCCATTAATTAATAAACTAATCAATTTTGTCATTACTTTTTAGTTTACTCAATCCCACAGAATTTTTAGGAAACATTGTGGTTGAACATGATTATGCTGAGTGCACTGGATCTGCTATTCAAGCTTTAGTTTTGTTTAAGAAGCTATATCCAAGGCATAGGGAGACAGAGATAAAGAATTCCATTGCCAATGCAGTTCATGGTATGGAAGTTGGGGAGTTTGCTACATTTATGGCACTTGGTTTGCACTTCGTGGTCTTGCAGTGGCGAGTAAAACTTACACTAATTGTGCTGCCATTCGCAAAGCCATTAAATTTCTACTTTCAACACTGAAAGAGGATAATGGGTGGGGAGAAAGCTATCTTTCATGCCCAAAACAGGTTTGTAATTGAATGGTCATGGTAAACAGGATACTATATGGTTTATTAAACTGTATTAAATATGCTTCTATGTATGTCTTTAACCTCATTTAGTTTGGATGAATAGAGCACATATTCTTTATGTTGGTTCAGGACATTTCACTGCTCTTCCCCTCGGTTTTAAATTTTAATCTCTATTAGCTAATTCACTATTTTTCGTTCACTTGACTTATCATGTGCAAAACTGACATGAGAACATCTATTTTTACATATTAAAATGTGTTGTTTTTTAGTTTTTCTTTTTCCTTTCTTTTCTCCCTCTGTTTTTTTTTTAATTCTTACTTAGGTGGCTAAATTACCTTTCTAATTAGACTCTATAATAAATTGAAAATATTTTTATTTCAACTATAAGGTACCAAAAGAATTCACTTTATTTTCTTTTTAATTTATTATTCCGATATGCTTTTCCATGGAAAATTTTAACCAATGTACTATTTAGAAATGGCAAATTTATGTTATGATGCACCCCTTCCATCTTTAAATCGTTAATCCATTGGTCATTTCCCTCCTGAACTTTATGCCAAACTCTCAAAATGTGAGTAGTTTGTGCATAGATCACCTTGCACCACTTTGGCTTGCTCTCCCCCTATAGCCTCCCCGCAATAGGTTTTAGATCTCCTTCGGATCCAAGAAGAAAAAGGAAATTATAGATTTATACAAGTCTAAATCATAGAGCTAAAGTAACGTAATTAAATGCACTACTAGAAAAGCTGCTTCCCTGAAATTATTGATGCATCTTATTGTACTATTCTTTCATCTTTTAATATATTTATATATCAAAGAATTTGGGGGATTTTCTTATTATTTTTTGTGCTAAGTTCTACAACTTATATATATACATACAACATCTTTCAGGTTCAGGATTTTCACCAGCAAAATTATATATCATGGAGGGAGTAAGAATCTGTTCTCACGACTCATGAGGCTGTCTGTGTTCACATATAATGTCCTTCTTTGATTAACTATTTTTTTCCTTTCATTTTTGTGATGTATTTCCAACCAATTTTTGGGCAGCATTCACCCACCGGCCTGCATCAAATGTCAGATGTACTTTTCATCATACTTGTTTTATTTGGTGATGTCATATGACAAGTTTAGTTGTTAAGCCTGTTTTGGTTAACTATTTATTGGTTGTCATATGAAGAATTTTATTAACTGTTAGATACTAAACCATTCTTGAGCATTCACCTAACAGCTTAAGCATTGGGGATAGTTGGTCATTATTCATAGACATTGGTTTGACGATAAACGATGTAAAAATCTTTCATTTTCTACATCGGTTGATTGATAACCGATGTAGCCACGTTACCATATCTAGTCATTCTACATCGGTTGAATTATAACCGATGTAATAACCTTTCATTTTCTACATCAGTTGACTGATAACCGATGTAATAACCTTTCATTTTCTACATCAGTTGACTGATAACCGATGTAGAAACCTATCCATTCAACATCGGTTTCAGCCTTAGAACCGCTGTAGAAACCTACCCATTCTACATCGGTTGTAGCTAGACAACCCATGTAGAAAAGTCGCCCTTCAAAGACGGTCATAAAATCGATGTTGTGATTCAACGATCCCGGGTTACCACCACGCGTCATAACCGATGTAGAAAGGTCGTTAGAACCGATGTAGAAGATCTTTTTTTTAGTAGTGAAAGTATATTAAATCATACAGATTATTTCAAAATTTATTAATTTTATAGGCATTAAAATGAAATATAAGTTGATAATTTTAATTGTTTGTTTTCCTTGATATGGTCATTCATTTTTTTATTAAATGTTTTTTGTGCATTTTAAATTTTTATCCCTTTCAACATATATGGCCAATTAAAGCCTATTTTTTTTCTTTCATTTACTCACAAAAATATATTTCCACGACTACTCTCATTTATTCCTTTTTTATATATAAAGATAAAGATAAAGATTCTTCACCGCTCTTAAATAATTTTATTATTCGCATTTATAATTCTGAAACTATTAAAATAAAAATTGTTTTCATTCTACATGTCCCCTTTGCCAATGTAGACTTGCACGCCTACTTCATATATTCAAATTAAACAATGAAAATTGTATTATTTGTTATTATAAAATTCTCATATGAACACCTTCTTGCCTATGTATATCTAGGTAGCATTTAGAAGCTGCTAGGGCTATGATGTCCGATGTGCCGATGAAATTGCCTAGAAAACACGTTTAGCAAAGCTGTGCACAACTTGCCAAACCAAAAAATTTCACTTACCTTTGATTGTTCCAATTATTGAAACTTGGTGTCCCTTTTCGAAAGTCTTGCCAACGGTGTGAAACCATGCCACCGTCCTTTGTAACACGTGAAACATTTGCGTGCCAACGATTGTCATTCAAAATTTCATTAAAACGTAATAAAATTAATAAATTAATAAAATATTAATTATAGAGAATTATTACATTTAAAGAATATATCTTTAGATTATTTATATTCTTAAAATCACCCACATATTATTGATCTAAGTGAAATTAAATTTAATCCCCCTAAATAAGGTATCTTGATTCGAATGTTATAAATGAAAAAAAAAGTTGAAAAAAGAGATCTCGTTAAAGATGATCATTTAAATTTCTTGAATAATCAATAAAGCTAACGGATATTCTGTATCAATATCATAATGACAAAACTATATTTTTGAAATCAAATTCTTGTAACAAACGATGGTAAGACAACCTAATGGATGTAACTCAATAGACAATACTTGCTCAGTTATAGGAAAAGACCCGAGTTCGATCTTTGCATAATATCCTTTTGGGTTGGGATGAGAAGTTTTGAGTGAGATTAAGCTCTAGACCGAAAATTAATGAGTCTCATATTTGACCTAAAGGATTAAAGATTGTGAAAACATTTTGAGGTTCCATGGAGATCCAAAGATCCTAATTATGATGGCTAAGAAAAAATAATAATAAGACAATACTAACGGACAACAAGCACCGACAATCCCCTTTTCATCCTCCCTAACCAACGCATGTTAGTTTCAAATGGTATAAAGACTTCTTAAATATGATATACTAAAGATATTTATTCTTATAAATGGATTTATTTATAGTGATTTTCCATTAGAGATTATAGTTACAACCAAATTTATACCTAATCTCTAATCTTAAATACACTTGTCGTGGCTTATTTCAGTCTTGTTGGGTTTTTTGGGCTCTTTTCCTATGTGGAGTAAAGGCCCAAATGAGAAAGCCTATTTTATCTCACTTATTTAAGTGGAGAGGGGTCACATGAGAGAGAGAGAGAGAGAGAGAGAGAGACTCATTTGTGAGGGAAAAATAGTTACAAAATATTGAGAGAGAAAGGAGGGAGAAAGGAGAAAGGAAATCATTGTAATTTTCGCACACCCACTAGAAACTATTTTTCAGATTGCAACTGCAGATTCGTTCACCGTTGGATTGGGCTGATTTTTGGACAGTAGGTTCTACACACGTGGTACTTCAAATTGTCTGGTTGGATTGTCAGAAAGATATCTAGAGAGGGAGATAAGTATTTTTCATTCTCTACTCTGCATTTTGGGGTTTCATCTTCTTATCTCTTTATTGTAAGCATTGGTGCTTTATTTTGATTTGGCTATTTGTATCACGTTTCAGTGCACTTATTGGAGACTTTCTTGTACCTTTATTAATTATAGGGGAGTTATTTCTTTGGTTTGGATGACCTGTGGTTTTTACCCTTACATTAAGGGGTTTTCCACGTTAAACAAATTGTGTCTCTTGTGTACGCTTGATTTCTATTTTGTGTTCTATTTTTATTGGTGCTTTTCATAGGTTCTTGCAAGTTTTTGAGAATTTATTTCCGATTCCTATTACTCTGCTATTGAGTTTGTTATTGTGTTGGCATGTTTTTCCCATCAGAGTGGTATCAGAGCTCTTTGGTTAAAGGGTTGTTTTTCTAATTGCTTGAACGATGGAAGTACATATGAAGATGGTATCTTTGAGTGGAGCAAACTATCACTTTTGGAAGGGCAAGATGAAGGACTTGCTATTTGTGAGGAATATGCATCTTCCGGTCTTTGGCATATTGAAGCCAAATTCTATGTCTAATGAAGAGTAGGGTTTTGAACATGAACGTGTATGTGGTTTTATTAGACACATTGTAGATGAACCCATTTATAATCTTATTTCTCATGAGACACATGTGGGAACTATGTGGCAAACTCTTGAGTCCTTGTATGCTTCTAAATCAGGGAGCAACAAATTGTACCTGTTGAAGAACTTTGTTGAATTAAAGTACAAGGACAGAACTCCATTTACTGAGCACTTAAGTGAATTTCAAGGACGTTGTGATCAATTGTCAGCCGCATGTATCAACTTTGATGATGATGTGTTGGTATTGTTTTTATTAATAACTCTACCTGATTCCTGAGAGACATTTTGAGTTTCCATGAACATGATTAGTTCTACCCCCAATACTATTGTTCCTTTGCAAACGACAAAGACTAGTGCTCTTAATGAAGAGATAAGAAGGAAGATGCAAGGTACTTCTTCTTAGTTAGAGGTGCTTGTTACTAAAAACAGGGGGAGAAGCCAGAAGAAGAAGATGAAGGGTGATGGAGACAAGAGCAGGAGTAAGTCTAGGTCTCAATACAAGAATGTTGAGTGTCATTATTGTCACAAAACAGGACATATCCAAAGGAATTGTTTTCTATGGAAGAAGGAGAGTAAAGACAAGAAGGATCATGATGATAACCGTGTGACTACTGCTACTAGTGATGATCTTGTTATTCTCCATGACCATGATTTACTTAATCTTGTATTTGATGAGAACATGTGGATAATTGATAATGGTGGTACACTACATGTTATAGTCAGGAAGGATTTCTTCATATCTTACACTTCAGGTGATTTTGGAGTCTTGAAGATGGGTAATGATGGCGTGTCCATGGTGATTGGTGTTGGTGATGTTTGTTTGCAAACCACCATGGGAATACAATTGCTACTTAAAGGAGTGAAACATGCTCCAGATGTCCATTTTAATTTGATCTCTACGCATGTACTTGATGATGCTAGTTATGACAACCACTTTGGTTTTGGAAAGTGGAAACTCAACAAGGGTAACTTGGTTGTGGCCAAGGAGGAGAAAATTTCAAAATTGTATTGGGCGAAAGCTTTCGTTGCCAGAGATAGTGTGCATGCTATGGATATGGAGGCATCTTTGTAGCACCAAAGGCTTAGTCATATCAATGACAAGGGGTTGAATTGTTTAGCCAAGAAGGATATGCTTCCAGGATTAAGGAATGCAGATTTAGAGAAATGTTCTCATTGCATGGTTCGTAAGCAAACTAGAGTATCCTTCAAGAAGCATCCTCACTTTAGAAAATTTGAGTTGCTTGAATTGGTGCATTCAGATGTTTGTGGCCCTTTAAAGGTGAAATCCTTTAGTGGTGCACTTTATTTTGTTACCTTCATTGATGACTATTCCAGGAAACTTTGGGTATATGCTTTAAAGACAAAATACCAAGTTCTTAAGAAGTTCAAGGAGTTTCATGTCTTAGTTAAGAGGCAATCAAGCAAGAAGCTGAAACGCATTCGTATTGACAATGGCGGTGAGTATTAGGGACCATTTGATGTCTACTGCAAGAAGCATGACATTGCTCATGAGAAAACTCCTCAACTAAATGGTTTGGCGGAGAGGATGAATAAGACATTAATTGAGAGAGTGAGATGTATGCTCTCTGAAGCAAAGTTACCCAAGCACTTCTGGGGTAAGGCACTATACACGGCGGTGCATGTTATCAATCTTAGTCCTGTTATTGCTTTGAATAGTGAGGCGCCGAACAAAATCTGGTTGGGCAAGAATGTGAAGTATGACCACTTAAGAGTTTTCGGCTGCAAGGCTTTTATGCATGTTCCAAAGGATGAGAGATCCAAGTTGGATGCAAAGTCAAGGCAATGTATCTTCATTGGTTATGATGAGAATGAATTTGGTTACAGGTTATATGATCCTGTTGAGAAGAAGCTTGTCAGAAGCCGTGATGTGAAATTCATGAAAGACCAAACCATTCAAGACATTGATAA
This sequence comes from Glycine max, assembly GCF_000004515.6. Lineage (NCBI taxonomy): Eukaryota > Viridiplantae > Streptophyta > Magnoliopsida > Fabales > Fabaceae > Glycine > Glycine max. The sequence continues at coordinate 10,944,729 of NC_038252.2, read as the reverse complement.
GGTGAAGAAGTCTACACCCAAGGAAGACAATGTTGGTGTGGTTGATTTTGAACCAGTTCAGCCGCATATTCAGAATCTAAATACTGATGTTCAAAATGATGTATGAAGAGGAGCATGACATGTCACAAGATGAAAATCTTGGTGGTGCTATCGAGCCACCTCAAGTTCAACTCAGGAGGTCCAACAAGGAAAGACAACCTTCTAATAGGTATTCTACTAATGAGTATGTGATCCTAACAGATGATGGAGAACCTGAGTGCTTTAGAGAGGCCATGGAAAGTGAAGAAAAGAGATAGTGGTTGGATGCAACGAAGTTTGAAGCTTGTTGTAAGATCGTCGGCTTGGCAGTCACTTTCACATAGTTGTGAGAGGGAGATTTGTTGGATTTTTTAGGCTCCCTTCCTATGTGGAGTAAAGGCCCAAATGAGAAAGTCCATTTTTTCTCACTTATTTAAGTGGAGATGGGTCATACCAGAGAGAGACTCATTTGTGAGGAAAAAACAGTTACAAAACATTAAAAGAGAAAGGAGAGAGAAAATCACTATGATTTTCGCACACTCACCAGAGAGTGTTTTTCAAATTACAACTGCGGATTCGTTCACCGTTGGATCAGACTGATTTTTGGATAGCAAGTTCTACACACGTGATAATTCAAATTGTTTGGTTGGATTATCAAAAAGATATCTAGAGAGGGAGATAAGTGTTTCACATTCTCTGCTCTGCATTTTGGGGTTTCATCTTCTTGTCTCTCTATTGTAAGCATTGATGCTCTATTTTGTTTTGAATATTTGTAGCAAGTTTTAGTGCACTTGTTGGAGACTCTCTTGTACCTTTATTAATTATAGTGGAGTTATTTTTTTGGTCTAGACGACCCGTGGTTTTTACCCTTGCATTAGGGGTTTTCCACGTTAAACAAATAGTGTCTTTTGTGTGCTCTTAATTTCTATTTTGCGTTTTATTTTTGTTGGTGCTCCTCACAGGTTCTTGCAAGTTTTAGAAAATTTATTTCCGCTAACTATTGCTGTGTTATTGAGTTTGTTATTATGTTGACATATTTTTCCCATCAAATCTCTCCTATTTATCATCCATCTTTTTATTGTAAGACTTGGATGCAACAACTTGACCAAAAAAAGGTGATAGCTAGAGTTGACACTAACTCACTTGAAAACAAGTTTGTGCTTATGTTGACCAAAAAGTCCCAAAGAAAGGTTATATATATATACCACATCTTACTGCGTGTGGCTGAAAGGATAGAGGTTTCGTTAAACGAGTCTATTTTTTGTCTATATAATAATATATTTTCTACACATAGTTGACTTAGGCCCATTTCTTTCACAATAAAAACATTTCTTTTCGTCAAAATTCTTAAATGGATCAAGCACTTTGAATTTGAACACTTGCTGCCTGTTCAGGTGCTAAAAAGTTATTTTAAGAAAATTTGATATATAGTCTCACAAACATCTTCCTTTAGTACAAAGTGCTTAGCCTTACATCTCATAAGTTGTAAATTTGAGTTTCTATTATGCTCCTTAAAGTGAGATAATTTTTTTTAGAGTGCACTGAGTCAAAAGAAACATTATTCCCTTTCTCTTACCATTTAGTTTTCTCATTAAATTATGAAGCATAAAGAAGTCGAGAAAGGATTGAATAAAAGTATTGCCAAAAAATGGAAGTTTATGAAGAAATTGATAGGAAATAAAAAAAATTGAAATAAAGTTAATTATTAGATAAAAAATAAAAATAATTTATTATTAATATTATTATTATTTGGTTAAAAAAAGTAAAAAGAATTCACGGAAGCCATTCTTCCTCTTCCTTTGAGAAACCCACAAGAAGGCATTTTTCTTCTTTGATATCCACGAGGTGTGGGTGGTGCGGATCAACACCGGTCACAAATCTACAGTCTACACAGCACGGGGCATTCACGGATGTGGCAGGAATCTACAACGAAGACGCGGATCTGCAATGACGAGGCACTCACGGTGGTGGCAACGCGTATGGGGAGACGCTGCGGCGGTTGGACGTGTCACACACGCGACGAATCTGGCGGCGGTGCACGTGCTCGGAACTTGCGGTGGCGGGAGAACTAGAGGCCTTGCCTTCACGTGAAAAGGAGACGCGGGCGTAAAAAACGAGACACATTCTATCGCCTTTCTTCGCATACCACCAAAGAAATTTTTTTTTTCCGTGGGATGCATAGTAAATTTAAAAACTTTATCGCCATTTCGTAGCTCCCAAGCCGGTGAAATATCTTGAAATTTGTAACTTCTGTCCATTTTTCTTCTCTTCACGGAGAGTTCATTACTCCCAAACATTACCTTAATGTTAATACGTGGGGACAAAGTTATAAAATCTGGTCTGAATATTAATTGAGGTACCGGTAGTGATTCAATCTGTGGGCTTAGTTTGATTTTATTTGATATATATTAAAAAATTTAAAATTATATATGTTTATTATATATAAGTATGTAATTAATATTATTTGATTAAGAAAAATTTATTTATATTTAAAAATTCAAAATAACAATTAAAGTATTAAAGTTGATAACACAAGTTCACAAATAATAATTCAATAATACAATTACATTTGAGTTTTTTTGAAGTATTTCTTTTTAATGTGAAACAAGTTAAAAATTGAGTCAGTCGGATTTATCCCAAAACAATAAGTTGATTAGGTCTGGTCGAATCATTTCATACTATATACATGATCAATTCAATAACTAAACTGACCCAATTATATCACCGGGTTTCGATTGGACTGCTCCAATCAGTCGAGTTGAACTAAGTTTTTAAACTATGTGTGGTGATTTCCCATTGAAACAAGATTGTCATGTAACAAATTTCACAATTACTACGTTTGGAAAATTTGACGAGGGTAATTTTTATGTGCATTTATTAATGAATAAACTCTAGGTAATTTTGATCCCATTTCACAATTAGCATAAGTGAAATGAAAAGTCTACCAATAAAAATTGAAATATCAACGGTCAATTTTATGTGAATTTATTAATGGCAAAATTCTTTGTAATTTTGATTTCATTCATAGAAGATAAAGACAATAATATTATCAATGATGTAGAATTAGGAATGAAAATAGATCAGATCACTTAATAGAGATTTATGGGCCTACATTAGACTCAAGTTAGACTAGACTTTTTAAAAAATAAATCATACTTAAACTTTTATTAAAAAAATAATTTGATTATAAAGGTCAAACTTTAAGTCATTTAAAAATCCTCTTATACTTAATAGCTGACCTATTTAAATAAATATAAATTATATTTTTTGTTAATATTATTATAATACTAAAGTTGTTATAATTATATTGTATCAAAATCATAAGTTTATTTACCTTTTAAAAATATTACAATTGGTGCATAAAGAGGTTATGTTGCATAAAGTGTGAAAATACCCGTATCCTATTTTTGAGCGGAGATACTGCACAAATTTTAGTTTGTATTTTGGAAGCATGATTTTGCAAAGACCATTCCTAAGATTTTCATGGTCTTTGTATTCAATCAAAACATTTCCAAAGCATTTTGAACACTCCTTTCATTTATTATTGATTTTTCTTTCAAATTTCCCAAATCTATCAGAAATAGTGTTTGATTTTTAATTATGTTTTAAGAGCACTTTCGGGAAAAATGGTTGGAGCGAATTTTACGCATACCATGATGATTAACCATAAAAATTTGCCAAGCTAGGAAAACCAGGGAAGTATTTTATTTAAGCAAAATTGTGAAAACAAAACATTTTTCAGCACAGACAATTAAACGGGGGAAAGTATATTTCTATGAGAAAATTGTGGTTTGTGATTTTTCTGATGTTATGTGAATCACGTGGAGTATTTGGTATTTTGGTGAATTTTAGAAAAATCAGTTACTAATTTTCCCTAATTAAAAGTTGATTTTTTCATTTTCTAGGCAGTAAAAAATATTTATTTGTAAAAATAGTTAATATGTGAATTGAGCCTCTGGAAAATATATATGCGATAGACAATATCTTAAGAATGATCTCTGTAAAGTTTCGTTAAAAACGAAGACGATATTCTATTTTAAATAAATGGAAAACAATGACTTTTTACACGAGGGCAGAATCAATTATTAAATAAAAGTAAATATTAGATGAGAGAAAATAATGTGATAACTTTTTTATGTTGAAATATATGATATGAGAAATGATATTGTCAAGTTTCATGAAAATTAGAGTTTATTTAGTATTTTTAGAGTTTATTTAGTATTTTTAGAATTTTGTGAACTACAAATTCAGCCCATGGAATAATCACTTTTTAGTTGAGATAAATGTCTATTTGATGTAATTTGTTATGTATGGGTTTGAATATCGAAGTTCTACCTTAAAAAGGAGGGCATTTATCATTGTCATACATGTTAATTAATTACCCATGTTTTAATTTATTGTGCAAGCTAACTTTGATATATTTGTGCGTTGTGGTTTGAGACCTAGAAAATATGAACTTTGGATACTATGACTTGTTTTGTGTGTGCTTGAAATTGATTGAATTGAATGTTGTTTGTAAAGAATAAGGAATTAATGTTGAATCTAAAATATTTTGTGTTTTATGACAAACCTTGTGAACATAAGTCATAAGTCTTTTAAGTTTATGTCTATTGATGAGTTTGTTTAAATGTATTCAGAAAAGACAAGTTTTATAGAAAACAACGGTTAAAAGTAAACTCACAACTATCATGAGTCACTCAGAAATGATGATAGACTTAGAAGTTCAAAAAAAGACTCAAAGTGTCATTTGTTATGTACTGTAATAAAGAAGTCAACATGCTCACTTGGTTAAGAGAAAACTTCAAGTCATTAGAAGAAATGAGCAACTAAAGGACAAGAAGAATGTTTCAGACATGAAGATTTGTACAATTAACATGACATGAACAACATTGTTGCAACACACTTACAATGAAATTTCACCAATAGGATAAACTCATTTTGGACAGTTCTAGAAATGCAATTGAGATGTTCTTGGTGACTATGGAAAGCTTGAAGAAAGATCTTCACTTTCATGAACAAGTCGTGGTCTGATACAACCTATATCATTGACAAAATTGAGCCAGAAGTTGTAGACATTGGCTTGCTTGGATAACTTGATATGTGTGCAATAATATGAAGACTGCATGAGCTACAAAGGTTTATTTAAGATGATCTTAGGGTCTGTTGAAAGATAAAAGAAAGGTCTACATCTTTCATGAAGAAGTCGTGAGCTAATATGGTTTGTATCTTGAAGGAAATTTTATGATCAAGATAAAGATGTCATTTTGTCCTCACAATATAATGGAACTACAATGATTTGAAGATTTATTTTGTAGTGGTCCAAATGACATGAGACTAGTGCTTGAATGTCAAGGATATAATTCTCTATAACTCTCATGAAGATGCCAAAAGCTAGTTTGGCCATTCAAAAGGTCAAAGAAATAAAAAATAGTAGCAAGCATAATATGCTACAACAAGCTCACACTAGAATGTTTGGAATACAAGTCTATCGTGTCACCCCATAAAAGTATTCCTATAAGAAGAGCATTCAGTGACTCTTCACCTACATCAGAGAACACTCTCAAAGCAAAACATCATATGTAGGAAAGCTATGCAAACCAATGAAGTCAATGTTTCCCTCTGAAGATCTCAATCTTATAATGTTGCAAAGACATCAAGAAGGCCTTACTCAGAAGATCTATCAAAGGCTACATTGAGCAGATAACATTAGAATCAAGTTGTACCAGAGTCCACATTAGAATGGTGTAATTGAGGACTCTAAGAATGAAAACATCAGAATGATACTCTGATGATAGACCATAATCAAGACAAGATAGATTTTGAGGTGACTACATCAAAAAGATGTATTGAAGTCAAGATTATGCAGTATCTATGCATCAAAATGAAACTACATCATAGTCTACATCATAATGATAAAGATATTGACTTTGAAGACTAAACTTTAGAAGAGAATTCTTAATTGTTCAGATTACACCTCAAAGACAACATAATCTCTTCCATATGTTGCCCACATATAGAGGGCATATAAGCAGAATAAGGTTGATAGCATTTCTCTTTCCACATGTTGACACACATATTGAGAGAACATTGGAAAGTGAATGCTAGCTGCATTTGTAGATGCACAATTTGAAAATTGAGAATGTCCTTGAGAAGATCTGGTGTGCAACATCAGAACAAAGACTAAAGAGACTTCGTGAAGTCTGAACAAAGGACAAAACACTAATCACAATAGCAACAACAAACTTCATATGTTACCTATGCTGAAGTATGTTACTTCAGAATGATTTGTGTTGTGATAAAGTGTTTGGATTGATGGAGTTGAGCTATCTACATTTTCATATCATGTTATCTTCATCAGAAGGAACATACATCATAATAGGTCCTTCCTCAACAACATTAGAATGTATTTATGAGAAGCTATAAAAAAAGCTACTAAAAACTGATCATTAGAATGACAACATTAGAATGGACTGATCAGAAAGGAGTTGATAATTGCAAATTTAAAAGTAGTTTGCTTACTTCAAAAATAAGTCACATAGCTCTCATAGCAGTTAGATAACGACTAGTTGACATGTAGGACCTATAAAAGGACAAAAGAAAGTTGCAAAACATGAGAGAAAAGGTAGAGGACAACCTACACTGGGCAGAAACCAGATTCATATATTCTCCCTACTCTAAATGCTTTCTAAGCTCAGAATGGTTGCTGTAATAGTGCATATAGCTTAGAGCTTCAAAGAAAATTTACCCCAATGAGTGTTGTAAAGTTGTAAAAATCACTCAAGCACATTCTCCATGTTTGTAATCTGTATGTATCCCAAATTAACCATGTGGATTAAGTTTGGATGTGAGAGAAGTGATAAGGAGAACCTATGAAAGGTGGGTAGGTTAGAGAGAGTCTCTAAGATGGTAGCCTGAAGAGGGTGGAGTAAAATAATACTTAGGTAGCCTGGAGAGGTGAAAGAAATACTAGTATCGTCTCTCCCATGACTGGGTGTTGTGGTTGAGTGGGTTTTGCTTCCCAAGAGTAAGGAGAATCATTCTGTGGGTTAAGCCCACCTGAAGAGGTAAAGAATACTTGAATTGTTTCTCTCATGGTGTTGTGGTTAAGACGAGTTATCTCCAAGCCAAGACTAGATGGGGTGCTATGGTGAAGGAGATGTTGTGAAGATCAACAAGTGGTTGAAAGTTGTAAAAATCTAGCATGTACTTGGTTGTGTTAGTGGAAATCTCATCAGTTTGGATGAGGACTGAATGTAGCCTAAGGTTGGGATGAACCAATATAAAAATCCATGTGTTAAATCCTTTCTTCCCTTCTTCTTTACATTATGTTATTTGTTGTCATATATACTGCATTTGCATCAAAACGTTTTGAGTATCAAAAAGACATATCAAAATGCATGCATAAGAAGGTTTTTATATCAAGCTTAACTATTTTGTAAAACAACATATTTGAACTAAATCATGTTTGTGATAGCAAGATTTGTCTTAGACCAATTCAATCATATGCATCAAAGTATGAAAGCTTTCATAAAACATGAAAATGGTTTTGTGCATGAAAAGCTAGAAACAACATTCTGAGTAATATCTTTCTAAGCACAACATTCTGATCAACATCATTCTGAGTATTGCATCTGCATAACATAAACTAAGTTTTTCATAATAACAGTATTCTGAAAAATGTTTTTAAGTAATGAACTTTTGAACGTAAGCAAATGTACATTAACATTAGGTTCTAATAATCATATCAAATATTTCATAATGAGTGTTGCGACTAACAACTTAGAGAGCTTAGCTATCTAAGTGCTTGAACCTCTATGCCATGGCGATGCATGTTAGGAATTGTGGGGGCAATTGCCCCCGAAATATTTTATTTTCTTTTGTTAAACATATATAAGATTTTTTTTTGTCCCCATAAAAAAATAACTCTTGCCCCCATATTTTATATATATATATATTAAATGAATAAAGAAAATTATAAGATAGAAAAGAGAATATGTTGATATTAATTTTACCACTTTATTATTTTAATTTTTACCATTCTCACACCTTTAGTACTAAATATGTAGTAAGTCAGTGATACACAAATACACCTTGACACAATCTCAAACAGATAGAAAAAAGGGAAAATTTGTCACCACTTGTTGTTATTCCTTGGATCAATTAGGTTTTGTAATTTTTAAAAATGGTTCAATATGACCCTTTACTTTTAAAAGGTTCAATTAGGTCTTTCATTTTATAAAATGGATTCAATTTAGTCTCATTATTCTTTCATTTGCTCATAAAAATTTAATAAGTAGAACCTAAATTAGTTTTAAATAAGACCAAATTAAACCTATTTTAAAAAAATAAAGTACCCAATTAAACATTTTAAAAGTAAAATACCTAATTGAATTATTTTTTTTAAAAAAACATGACCTAATTGAACATGCAAGTAATAAGAATACCAAATTGAACTAGCAAAATAAGTTAGAGGAAAAAATTAAACCATTTTATTATAGACTATTTCCTTGCTCCCATTTAGTAAAATTTTTGGATCCCCACTCCTCTCTGTCAAGACTTTCTAAACAATAAGGTAATCTTGAGTAAAAGTTCAAAAATGTTAAAGTTTCAGGAAAAGTTGATAAAGTCACAATTTAAATCCCCTTCTTGTGACATTCTGATCACTCCAGTTACATCCTCATAGGAACAAATGAACTCCAAGTGGAGCACATTTGTGAAAAATGATTGTTTTCAATAAAGATATTCATTACAGAAGGAAACAAATTAAGCCATAAAAGGAGTGTGAACTTAGTAATAACAAATTTGGTAAAATTAATCACTTGGAATATGTGGAGGAAATGTTTGGACTTAGAATATTAAATAGGTCCTATGTTATGGAGTTAAAGTGTCAAAGGGCCTAATGAAGCATAAAATGTTGTGTGAGGTAAGGATGACCATAAGATTTAATAAAAATGGAAAGGTCATGTTAAATTTTTTGAAGCATGTGGCTGAGCTTAACTAGGGAGGGCATAAATGAGTCAAAGTATGACTCTGTTCTTGAGGGTGTTATCCAGTTTGAAATCTTTGTGTGATTTATGCTGACCTCATGGGTTGGAGTATCCTTGTTAGATTGAGTAACCTTGATGCACTGCTGTCAGTCTCATCTCATTGAGAGTGTGACATCAAGTTTCCCATGGCGTGAAAATTTATCAATTGCATGTCTTCTTGAACTTCTTTCACAAGTGGTTTACTGGTACCACACACATCTAAAGTCTTAAGTTGAATTCATATCATAATGCATGTGTCTATGAGAAGATATATGATCATGTGACTATGGAATGAATAAGTTGTCACATGTAATAATGTATGGTTTTAATTTTCTTTTAATCTTTATACTATTATATGTGGTGAGATGTACCTCTCTATTGTAATATTTGTTTGCGTTTAGGTTGATTGTTACCCGCAAACAAGGATCAACAAAATAGTGAGCATGACATTGAAGAAGAGACTTAGTCTCACATGCTTGGTTTACATTTCAAGAGTTAGGACTTGTAATCTGATAGTTGTGATATTGGGATGGAGTTTTATTTATTTCTTATTTAGTATTGTCATATATTTATGGTGTATGGCCTTTTAGAGTGTTAACCCTCGTACTTATCTTATGTATGTTATATGTATGAGTGTGCATGAGATTTAAGAATATGAACCATTTACTCGTGAAAGTTTTTGAAAAATTGTTAATTTTGCATTGCGTCTTTATTTGTTTTTTGTAACATTAATTAAATAACGCTTGTGGGATAAATTTTACATACTTCAATAAGAATACATTAACTTTCCCTTAATTAAATCTCTTTTCAAGTATAAATTATCCAACCTATCAAACCCAACTTTAGGGGCTTGCTTTAGATCATAGGGGGCTTTTTTCAACTTAAAGACATGGTTGGTAGTTCAAAATTTTCAAAAAATAAGGGAATGATCTGCATATACTTCTTGAATAAATCTATTTATTTAAAAGGACACTTTTCACATTCATTTAAAAATTAAAACAATTTATAATCCATTAAGCAAACAAAAGTAAGTAATAATCTAATGACTTTATCTAACTATAGGAGCAAGTGTATTTTCGTACTCTATTCGTTTTTCCTAATTATATAACTTAACAACTAATCTTGTTTTATTTTTAGTGATTACCCCAACTCCATCCAATTTAATTACAAAAACTCAATAATGGAAAATTAAATTTACTCCAAAAGTCGTATGTTATTCCTAGTTTTATGTTTGAATTAAGAGTGTCTATTGTCACTCTATCCATTATATTCTTATATAAGTAACTTTTTATTTTTTTTTGTTTAAAATAGTCTTTTCATCTTTGTTGATCAAACTAATAATAAGAATATTTCAAATAATTTTTGTTAAATAGAAGTAATAAGAGACACATAAGAGTATCAATAGACACTTTTAACTTGCTAGTGTCACCTAATGATTGAGACTTTAGATAACTTGTACAAGGTTTTAGATTCAATCTAAGGGTGTTTACGAGTTGAATTTGATTAAATTCATTATCTAACTCAATCAAAATTTTACGGGTTAGATATGATTTGTGCAATTCTTTTCAAATCCAATCCGATAATAAATGGGTTGGAATAATTAGGTAAAAAAAAATTTAAAATATTTTTTAGAATAATAATATGTTTTGGCCTAAAGCTTTGTAAGTATATAAGAACTAAATGTAAAAAAAAAAAAACAAATTGTGAAAATATTTTACTAATATAATTAATGATTTTACTACTAATAAAATATTTTTATTTTAGATAGAAATAAAGTATGATATTAGCATGCGGAAACATAAATAAAATCATGACAAAGATAAACACAACAATTTAAAAAATAAAAAAATTGGGTGATTTAATTTAATAATTTAATAAACTATATGAGTTAAAAATTACTAATGTGTTTTATATTTAATAATTAATTTATATATATAATAAATTAAATTATATGATATGAGTTGGATCGAATTAAAAAAAAATAAAATCAATTATCCTACTCACTCATAATTCAGTCTTAATTGAGTTAGATTGAATTTGATTCAAACACTTTAAAAATCTAACCCAATATTAAATTAAGTAAGGAGTAGACTCACACTCATGAACACTCTTAATTCAATGCGTTTTTTTTATAACGTAAAAAAAAAGACACTATTAAATTAAAGACAAAAGTTAGATAAAATATTATATGTATTGTTGGTACTTTTCTCAAATCAAAATCTATTTTTTCTTAACTGTTAATTATTATTTTCATCTCAATATATAAGTGACAACAAGATGAAATATCAATTTTAATTATAAAAAAGAAAAAAGTAACCATAACAATACCTATGATGCTAGTTTTTCGAATTAAAAAAGAGTATTTTATGACCAGCAAAGTTTGAAGTTAGCACAAGGAAACGAAGTGACCAATTACAACTTGAATTCTTGCAAGAAGAAACAAAAATACCTGTAGATTGGACCGTACTTATACTCGTCTTTTATAGATAAATACATATGAAAAATATTTTTAAAAAAATTGTAATTTATAATGTATTGAGGACTACCAAAACTAATCTAACATAGAAAAATTCAATTGCAAAAGGGCTAAATTTAAAAATATTGAAATGGATTAAACTTTGCTATCTGCTAACTACTCCACTCTGGATGTTCCTTGAGAAGGTTATGTTTCGTTCATTAGTTACCACTATGATTGGCATAAATTTAAAAAATAAGAGCTCTAAAGAAGAATAAAACAGCATGGACAGACGAGGAAGATAATAAAATAACAAAAGAATCAATCCCCAGACACGTCGTAATATGATTGGGTGTTTTGTAGCTTTGGGAGACAACACTGTCAGACTAACATTTTCTATTTCCATTTCTTTATCTTCTTTAGAAATAAGAAACTACGTATTATACAATAAAAAAAATATCTTAATACATTATGATGCACAACTGTTCTGTCCGCAGTACTACATTCAAAGCATCTTTCTAAATTCTAATTATTAAATCACACTAATCTTCAGCCCAATAATAGATCTTCAATAAAAAAATGCGTTTATGACTGCAACCAATAGATGTTTAGGTATATTATTCATATAATAACTCGGTAATAATTTAATTATATTATTTTTATTGTATTAATTATTTTATATTTTATTTCATATCTTTTATTTTTTATTTTTTATCGTACACTTTTCTATACTTTATATATAAATACAATTTCCTAAACTCACAAAAGTCAGCCTAGTAATAAGAAATTTAAATAATTTACATAAGTCTAATATTGAAACATCATTATCATCATTGTGAAAATATATATATATATATATATATATATATATATATATATATATATATATATATATATATATATAATTTCTCTAAATCTTTTGCTAAACCCTAAAAACTGGATTTTTCCTAACAGAAAGAGATTAGTCAAATATTTTAAGTGTATCTTTCCAAACCTGAACTCCACTAGAAACCCCTTTTCCTATTCACAAGTAAATAGCAGAAGTTGGTGAGATTATAAAGCTCTATGATTCATTGGGCCTAGTCAGAATCTCACCACTGCCAACCTGGGATTCTTTTGCTGCTCACATATATTAGTTAAAAATTTGTGTTTTCTTTAATGGGGGTCGTTCTAACTTCTTCTAACCTCTATCTACCCTCTGGGAAATTTTCTATTGTGTATAGTAAAACTTATTAAAAAAAATGTAAAAAAATTGGCACAAAAGCTTCTGTTTTTGGTGAATTAAAAGAAAGGGGAAAAAAAATCAAGAAATGCCAGAAGTTATGGTTGACCATGGCTCAAGTTAACCAAAAAATGTCCTAATCATTTCTAATTAGACTTTTGAGACAAAAGGGAGACCCCATTAATACAGCTGGTTACAGCACAAGTGAAATCATATCCACCAGAATTTGCGATTTAGCAAGGTTAATTGACATGACCTTTTACGAGATTTTAGTGAAGATCCACGAAAATTCGTAGTGGATTGATGTGATGTGCTAATTATTAACGGGCATACGCTAACCAATGTTTTAGGACAAACAAATAATTTCTTTTTACTAGAAAAAAGAAATATCTATTATCTAATATCTACTATAGATATAAAATATAGAATTTATTTAACATTTATTTTAATGCCAATCATTAATATAATTTTATCCTTATAATAAGATAATAATATTAATAGGAAGCGAGAGAGAGACAATGAAAGCTGGTAGAAAATCTTTGTTTAATTAGCGATATATCTTACAGTTGGTGCCAGAATAATAATAAGAATTTGCACCAGAGAATGCAGAATCGGTCCTAAGATTTTACAGTGAATAATTGTAAGGGGGAATTTTTTTTGAAAAAGACCTGCCCCAGAAGATAAGAAACTGAAATCAGGGGGGGGGGTAAAAATTGAGAAAAGAAAAAGACACAAAAAAAAAAGATTCTCCTATTGAATAGATCTAATAGTAATAATGGCTTAATGATAATAATCCATGGGGTTGTTGGAATTAAATGTTTTGTTGTTGTATCAGCAGTCTTCCTAATCTTCTGGGCTTCAATTCAGGCGTAATGAAAGGTGAGTCCTTGCTGATCAGAGCTCAACTTTCATCTGTGGTACATTATTTGAACCTGCTTATTCCAAAAAAGAAAGAAAATAATAAGAATATGAATAATGTCAATTTTGTTGGGCCTAATGAAAATGATATTTCATTAACGTGTCAATAATGCGTGACTTTTTTGATCAAAAATAATGCGTGACTTTTCTTCTTTATTACCGTTGAAACTCGGGGATTGTATTGGTGTTTTTCTGTTAGCTGCTTGGCCAAACCCCATCTGAACAATGGTGTGGAGATCGTCCTCTAAGAATGCTAATGGAAACTGAAAAATCATTAGACATAAGAGTTAGTGGAAAAAAATCAAAAAGTTTAATTTCTATACAGTAAAAAAATTTGTATTGTCAACCAATCAAAATTATATTTTTTAGGCCAACCAAAAATTGTTAGTATTACTTTTGACATAATCATTGTAAAAGTCAATAAATTAAACATACATGATAATATGTGATTGGATATCTCTAGATACACTATATTTTAAAAAAATGTTCAAAATCAAAAATAAAAAAATTCTAGTAATGTAATGAACTTTTTTTCTTTCTTTATTAATTTGTAGAGAAAAGTAGAAGAAGCTTATAATTACCTGAGAGCCACCATCATTAAACACATTTAGGGGTGGTAACTGCATGGCAAGGTTTTGGCACAAAGAAGTATCTAATGGGTCCACTGAGCAGTGGGTCACCGATCTGTTAGGTATGTTATTATGGGCAACTGGGTTGTTTTGCTGAGGCTGGTGCCCATAAAAGGTTTGTGCTGAGGAATCTAATGGGAATACTGCATTTGGGAGTGTTGCCAAAGAATTGTTTGACTGGAATACCTGAAATCATCAAAAGACAATGAACCCCATTTCAGGAATCTTCTTAAAGAAACTAAAAAGCAACAAATTTGCTAAGGAGAAAAAAGAAAGGTGAACCATATAGTATTTGTCTAATCCAATAAAACTTACATCTTTTGAAATAAGATTCTCAATACTAAGATCCATCCTTGTGTTAACAGAAGCCAACTTCATAGACAGGAACTGCCATCAGGGAGAAAAAAAAAGAAGCATAACTTAGTGAGCAAGAATACAAACACACACATGATGACAATCATTTGGAGAATTGAGATGCTTATTTGCTAAGATTGGTTACCTCAACTTGACGCTGCAATGACTGAACATAATTTATAATTTCATCTAGCATAAGTGCCTTGCCAGTGACCTATAAAGAATAAATACCAAAGTTAGTAAAAGTACTGAATTTTACATTTACCAACACAACACAAGCCAATCTTCTTTGGATTTTAACTTTATCTGCATATACCTTATTGCAACCTGGTACAAGATCTTGGAGCAGCTTCATCCTCTCACTGATTTTCTCCCTCCGTACCTATTTCAAGGTTAATAAAATGTCAACATGAAAGCTACATATAGTTTTGGTGCAAAGTGTCATTAATAGGAACCAAAAGCACTTAATTCTTACACGTTCTGCAAGACTATGGCTGTCAGTGGCTTGGCCTCTTCTTGCTCTCACATGAATGTAATCTTTTGGTGGCTCGGGAGGTTTTGAGTTACTTTTGTTCTGTTTCTCTTCCTCTGCTTTGGACTCTTCCTCAACCTTCACTTGGCCATTTTCATTTCCGTCGCCCTCATTTGGCTTGCTGCGCTTTGAATTTGAATCCTCACTACCTTCAACACCCTGAATTGAAAAGGACACCTTTGAGATTTCAAAATTGCCTTGCAGAATCAAGGTTTTAGAAAACAGTCCTTGATTACATCAGCCGCTGGAACATCAAGAAATGGGACAAAACTACGACTGTAACCACAATTTAAAACCTTATGCAGAATCAAAAACTATCACAAAATGGGAGTTTGTCTTTAAAAAAGTACTCTCTTTTTCCTTGTTTACCTTGGTAGGATTAAAAGAGTTTGAAGTTTCTTTGGCTTTGCCTTTCGAAGAAGCTTTTCTTTTCCTGGAATTCATCATATCCTGTGAAGTTTTCACCCCAATTTCCCCATTTGGGGCTTGCTCAGAAATTGTAGATTCCTCTTGAGAATTGGCCCCTTCCATTTTCTCCTGCTCCTGATGAATTGCTGAATTCTTGTTCTCTTGGGCACCCATTTGAGATCCAAGTGTTTTGAGCAATGGACTACTTGAGACTCTAGGCAACTTCCCACCATGTTCCATTGCTGGTGCAGATCTTTGAGCCAATTCAGCATTGTTCACCCCCAATTGGACACTCCTATCATTGAAACTCCTGCTGCCAAAGCAAGAAAACTTTGCAGCCCTCTCAGCAAAGCCAGGATCAGCTGAGAATTCAGCCACACTGGAATTCAAAGCCATTGTTGACTTCCCTCCTCCCAAATTTGCCAACCTCTCATTCACCAAACTGTGGACAATGTTCACCTTTGGAGGGGAGCTCAAAGGGGTGCTGTAGCATGAAGTGTAGGTGCTGTTATTGCCATTACTATTCATGCAAGAAGATGCCACAACCAAAGGGTGAGGAGAGTGTTGTGGGATCTCATCAGAGCTCCCAATAGGTCCCAATTTCCCCACCAATTCCCTGATGATGAAATTCTCATTGGACTTGTTGTTGGGGTTGGATGATGCTGCTGGTGATGAAACCATTGAACTCAGTGCTGAGGAATCAAAATGGTGAAGGCCATGATCTGCCGTTGACTTGTCCCAATTGGGGTTGTAAAAGCAATCTTGGGTTTGCTCAGGGGCACAATTCATAACTGTTAGTTGAATTCCCATGTTTGGGGGTGAGAGTGATTGCCAAGAGGGCACTGAAGAAGGATTTGGTGGTGAAGGTTCAAAGTGAAGAGGGTGTTGTTGTGTTTGTGACACCCCAGAAGCCAGAAAGAACTGGTTTTCCATCTTTTGTTCAGATCAAGGGGTGGTGGTAGGCACAGGAAACAAAACAACAGAAAGAACTGAAATTGGTAGTTTGTTAAGGTTTATTATGTATGTCTCTGGAACCTGAAGCAAAATGATTGTGATTTTGGGAATTACATTAGGAAACAAGGGAGAGGATTTAAAGGAGTAGCAGTAGCAATGTGGCAAAGTGGGACAACAATTGGAGAGATTAATGAAGAGGGTTGATTGGGTTGGAGTTGAGAAGAGAGAGAGAGTTGGGTGTGAAAAGGGAAATAGAGTGTGTGTCTGGTAAATTAAAAAGCTGGGAAAGATTGAGAGAGAAGGGAAAGAGGGGGGAAGAGAACAAATTGGAGTACAATGGGGTTAAATAGACCCCAAAAAGAAGAGAAAACACTGTTTTGACCTTTTCTTTTTTTAAGTTGTTGATGGCAATGGTATTGTGATATGTCAATGCTACAGTAAAATAAACAAAAGTCAAAAACTCTTAACAGAAGAAAATAGAAATGTATTTATTATTAATATCTTCTTTTCTAGTTACCAAAATTTTAAGATTAAGGTATCTCATACAGAAGGAAAGAATAGAATTTACAACTTATCTAATATGTACAAAAGGTTAGTTTTTATAGATTGTTACAGTTTTTTTTTCTTATATTATCAATAGCTTAAAATTATTCCAAATATGAATTTGGATAAAATTATTACAAAAGCAATCATATGGTCATATATAACCATTTATGATTAGATAAGAGTATAAAAGAAGAAATATTTATACTCAAATTAAGTCTGTAAAAGAATTTAAAATATTAAAAGGAGTAAATAGTTTATATTGATAGTATAAATTTTTTTATAATATTATTTAATCATAAATCATAATATATAATAAATTTGTACTTTAAAAATTAGTTTATTAATTATAATTTTTGTCAGTAGATCATTTGAAATTTTACACTAGTAGTGTATAAAAATTAAACTTTATTAACTAATATTGGTTAATAATAACCGGTAGTAATTTATGTTTCTTCATAATTTTTTTATAAAAATTAGTCATGACTTCCAAGTTCCAATGGTATCAATATCTTGATTTATGCTAAGAAAAAAAAACGATTGAAAATATATAACATTGAATTAAATACTTGTCATCTCGTCTTTTTACATATTTTTTTCTATCTTATTATCATTAAGTTTCCAAATAGAAACGCTTTTTTTTTACAAAAGGAAAATCAGAAATATTATAGAGATATTTTTCTAACATTAAACGGACTCAATTAAAACAAAAAACGGAATTTAAATATATAGGTATATAATGCTATTATTTTATTTAAAAAGTTGAGGAATAAGAATATAAAGTTTATATAAAATATTTCCTTTTTATATACTATCGGGTAGAGAGGAGGAGTGAGTGAGCAATTATTAACTATTACTACCAATTTACTAGTAATTATAGTTTGTTTGTTAGTTTTTTTTTTTTTCTCTCTCTCTCTCTATATCTGATTTTTAAATGGCATCTCTCCCCGCAAAAGACGGAGCAGGGTGTTGGCTGCCCGGCATTGGACGTCGGAACACCAAAATGTCTCCTTTCCTTTTCTTCAGACACTACACTTTTCGGGGGCCATCTAATGGAAGCCAGGAAGGATCGACAGCTCTACTAAACTTATTATAATTTTCTTCCTTTCTTTTATTTTTTTTTTTCTTTTGCTTCCTGTTTGGTTTTTTAATTTGATTGTATGTGTTTGTGTTTGTCTGTTTGGAAATAGTATATCCTTAGTATTATTGTGGATTTTTTTTTTCTCTTCATAAATATTAAATATGTTTTATTTATCATAATTTTTTTCCTTGTCTAAATTTGACTGTGCGTGTAATGCTATTTACTTCCGATCAAATATTACTTTAAAGAATTTGAAAAGTTAGATTGACAAAAGTAAATTGTATGAGACACCACCAATTTATTGTAAGCGTCAATTTTTTTTAAGGTTAAATATTAATTTCATCTTGATGTGGATATCAGGCATCACTCTTTTGAAAAAAAATTCAGCAATCAAGCGGATCAAAATACTGGATTAATGAGTCAAAGATCAAATTGATGAATGATTTATTAACTCGGTTAACTTAGTATAAATTAAAAAATTAAAAATATAGATAATATAACTAACAAAATATAATCAATTTATAGTCTATATTTTTACATTACTTAATTATGTATCACTAAAAATTATTTTGTTGGATATTATCACTAAATTATTAAGAAATTTTTTGTTATTTTCTAGAGCTAATTATAAAAATTGTTAAATGGTCATGAGCAACAATAATGAAGATATGTAAAATATATAAATATTAAATCATATCAAAATCAAAATAATAATTATTAGTTATTATATATATTTTTTTATCAAGATCAAAATAATATTGTAGGAGCATATTATATGCTAGTATTTAATAATTAGTTATTAATAGTTTAAAATGTTTTAGGAATTATAAAAAAAAAGGAATTGCAAAAAAAAAAATTATCAACTAGGCAAATCCGTTTTGATTCACTGATTTTAACTAAACCAAGCTAGTCAAGTTGGGTTGATCTGGGTCGACTGCATTTTTAGTCCAATAGCTTAACCGAATTGGTTAGACAGTCCGATTTTCACAACTATGTGAGAAATAGAATTCTGGTCAACAAAAGGATGGAAACGATGCAATGGTTCAAGGTTTTTCTAGGCAACCTCAATCATCAAACACTAACTTTACTCCATGGAATTTCGACACCATATAAGTGGTCCATATAGACCCCATCCTAACCATTTGGGGAGTTCCTTAGGCTGACCCTACAGAAGAAGTGTAGTTTTGTCAAAATAGATGAGTGTGGGCATTAAATTACCTTGGTCAAGCCCTGACCTATGAAGGAGTTCTCCTTTCATCTATTCTATAGGTCCATTCATGTTAGCCCCACAATTCCTCCAGCACTGAGATGAGGATCCTATCTACA
Organism: Glycine max; assembly: GCF_000004515.6. Taxonomy (NCBI): domain Eukaryota; kingdom Viridiplantae; phylum Streptophyta; class Magnoliopsida; order Fabales; family Fabaceae; genus Glycine; species Glycine max. Next base: position 10,925,263 of record NC_038252.2, on the reverse strand, counting down.
ACCTCTCAACCTACATCTCTACTTATATGAGTATGCACCAACTATGCACATACAACACACCAATGGAAGATTTCATTTGAAATCCTCTCGGGTCCTAGATACAACACCTCGATATCAGCCATCTCTAATGGTTTGACTTATGGGTCCTAATAAATCTCACCTCACTTCGAATTCCTTGTTGTCCTAAATACAACACCTTTGTACCCGTCATCTCTAATGGTCTGACTTAAAGGTCCAAGTCTTAACAACAACAATCCACAACAACCATCCATCTCGTATATATTAAAAGGGTCAACTAAACCTTTTGGAAAGTAATTTTTTGTCACTTCAACATCATTCGAAGTTAAAAACATAGGGGTATGGACTTGGGTAGATATCCAACCAAGCAAGACCCTAGGTTGCTTTAGTGGATCAAAGTTTTGGCATGGAACTCACCCTCTTAGAGCTACCATTCTTCTATCAAATTTTATCGAAAGAACATAACTACTTAAAAATATATAGTGACGGTTTCAACACCAAAATTCATATGCATATCACACACATCATCATCTGATCAAAACTTAGTCATCTTACCACATGCCAACTAAATGTGCATTAGTATACATACAACATCACCTCATAAATAAATGTACTACACTTGTATAGTCACTTATAGAATTCACAATTCATCTAAAATCACCTTCTTCATAGAAACATCTCAAACAAAGGGAATAACCCTTGTTTCAAAAGTGAATCACATAATATCATCATAAATTAACTTTACTCATTTAATTAAAAGTTCATAAAACAAAGTTAATCTCATGATATTGACTGAAACTAGCTTTGAACCTTTTCTAACTACTCATAAAACTAATCAATGTCTCATTTTAATCACCCTAGGAAACCTATATCAATTTCAAAAAAATAAAACTGTACTTGATATAGCTAGCTTAAGCTTGACCATAACTGACAACTTAAGCTAGAACAAAACATTATGTTCTTAGAAAGGGGGTGTTTAAGTGACAAATTAAGTGGTAGTTGTGAGCCTCAAAGCACAATTTTATTCCCTAGATTAAGTGCTCAACATGTTCCAACTTAAGCTAGGGTCTTGAAATGCGAAAAAAAAGCAAGAGTACAAGCACTCTAATACTTTACAAGGTTCTCAATTCTCAAATCATTTTTCATACATCTCGTTTTATGGAAATCAAAGTAAAAAAATCAATAGTTTTAGCCAATAAAAACACATCATAATTCAAAGGAAAAGGTTCCTACCCACTAAGTTGAGATCTTCTTGAAGGAGAAAACTAAAGGAAGGATCTTGAAGCTTCAAGGAAGTTCTTTCCTTAACTATTTTTGCAAGTTCAACTAGAAGAGGATCTAACCAACACTAAAATAAGCTCTAATCAAATTTGGATCTACCACTCAAAACTTTGTCATACCCATCTGCTAGCCTCTTGGTGGAAAGAGAGAAATGAAATAAGAGATCAAAAGAGAAAAATAAAGGTGTTCGCCTAGCAATAATTAGTTAAAATGCTCTTGGAGGGAGAAAACAAGTCTCCTATTGTGTAGAACTTCAAGCCTCTAGCTCAAGAGATGAGAGAAACTTGGAGAGAAAGAAGGAAAGAGGAAATGGGGAAAGAAGACTATGTTTCAAGCTTTTGAAGCTTGTGGGGTGTGTTTTTGGGAGGTTTCTTGGGCTTTTTCTAAATTGCCTAAGGTTTTCTCCAACTTCACCCACTTCTACATGATCATAAGCTCATTAATGAAGCCTAAAGCTCACACAAATCACTAACAACACAATATCACATAACTTTCATGCTATTTTTTTAATTAGTTCATTAAATAGGGTAAATTTAATTTAAATTTTTCTTGCAATGTTAATCAAACACTTAACATATATTATAAAAAACGACAATATTACACTATGAGCTAAAGTCTTCAAATGGAATAGAAAAAGATAAGATTGCCTGCCACATAAGATTAGAACTCCACATGGAAAATCATGTCATCACCATGACATCACTTAATGAAACTTGATGACAAAGACTAAATATATCATGAATAAAATATAGGAATTAAGATCAGGCAAAATTTTGTTTATACGAAATCTGCCAAAAGTTAAGAGAAAAAAATATATTTTATCCCATATTAAATGATTAGATGAATAATATTTAATATTTACAACGAGTTAATGAATATAGTAACTTGATTCTCACTCATGCATCATATATTAAAATTAAATTAATATATTAAAATTTTAATTAATTTTAAAATATTTATTTTCTCTTGAAATCTTTTGATCTAATAATTAGATGGATAACATTTATTATATATATATATATATATATATATATATATATATATATATATATATATATATATACAATTATGTATAATATTTTTTAAATCTTCTAATAATATTTAATTTTTTTTATATTGAGTAACATATACTCTCTTGGTAAGTATTGAATATATTTTATATTTTAAGGACATAATATATTTACTATATTATTTAATATTTTCTTTATAATCGTTGAACACTTAGATTAAATCATCTGACACAAAATTGTTTTAACTTAATCAATGGTCTGTAATTTGGGTTCTAGGTATGTAACAACACTAAATATTTGAAGAGAAAACTTTCCTATTTATACTAGTGATCTTTCTTGACTTAAATATAATTGCCTTTGGTGAAGAATACATTTGGTTTATACCAAATAATTTACTTTCCTTATAAATAGTAACAAGAGATTTGTAAAAAAATAAAATATTATTCAATTATAAATATAAATTTACGAAAACATAAACTTCATGTTAAATTTTTTACACATTAAAAACGGTTTAAAGAAAATTTGGATAATTTACATGAAATCCTATGTTTAAACCTCGCTATTGCCATTATATAATATAAAAAGAAGCAAGTATTACTATAAGAGGTCAAATATGTAGTAATATTGATTAATATTTTTTAGAAATGTACATCAAATTTTATTCTCTATTAATAAAAATGAAATTAATTTCATTTCTTAAATAATATTAATTTATTCCCTATACTAAATTTTATAGGTATTAAAATTGAATTTTGGTATATTCTGAAGAATAAAACATGTTTTACCATTATTAGTAGTAGTATATTATAGCCTATGCAATGTACTGGATATATTTTTATTTTATATAACTAAAATTTATAATAAATAAAAAAAATCAAGTTATAAAATAAAATTTTGTAATAATTTTCATACATAAAAGTTATATTTCATATTTGTGATAAATAATTTATATTATGATATAATATTATTTAAATTATTGATAATTTATTGAAAAATATTAAA
>NC_038252.2:10917726-10921663 GCF_000004515.6 Glycine max | reverse complement strand
TATATATATATATATATATATATATATATATATATATATATATATATATATATATATATATATATATATATAAAATATTGTTATCTAATTTATTTTAAATCTATCACTCGATATTGATAAAATTAATGAGTTATTATTTTTATATATTTAAAATAGGACACACACACTAGGAGAGAGAGACACTTTGTACTTCTTTACATATTTTAAATGAAAATAAAAAATAAAAAAAAAAGATTTAGAAATTTTAAAAAAGTAACTAATAACATGAGATAATGAGTAATCATTAGGAAAAAAGTAGTAAAAGTTTAAAAATAAAAAAAAATAAATAATTTATTAAAATGTGTACACAAAATAAAAGTCTTCTATTTATTATTAGTATAGATATATAATTAAAGAAGGGCATCGAAGATGCCAAAACTTACCGTGAGAAGGCATAAATGCCCAGCAAAGTAGCAGGGTTAGGTAAGGGGTGAGTTTGTTAAAACTTTAAAATAAGTGTCTTTTATATAAGTGTTTTTTTTAGAAAATAGATAAGATTTATTTTTTAAAATAAAAAAAATGCTAATACCCAAGCATACTTTTTATACTTGTTTGAGTAATAACAATGAGATTTTCCAAAATCATGCTAAGAATAATTAGGATTTTTGAAATTTTTAAAGCAAAAATTATTCAGACAAACACATTAAAAAAATAAAAAAATTATTTGTTTTATTAAAATAAGTACTTATTTCAATAAATAAGTTTAAATAAGCTGACTCAATATTTATACTTATTACATGAGATAAAAATATTTACTAACCAATCAAACACATGACTATGAAGGCTAAAATTATCCAGCCCTACGCAGTAACTATACAGCATAGTCTTTCCCAACAACTGAAAATTTTCTAACTGCAGTTCCTAACCCGCAGCTAATAGGAGATCAATATCTAGTTGCCCATGGAGGGGTCTACCATTACCATTAATCCTTACACATGATGTTGGATATACAAGTTCATGGAGACACCACCCATTGATTGAATGACTAACCAAAATTTTTTGTCTTCCCTTGTAGCCATGACCAAGTTGTAAAAGAGATCCTCTGCAACAATGTTTGTCCATCAAACAATCCTCCCTTAAAGATAAATTCATTTCTCAAGGACCAAATATTCCACACAGCTGAAAACAGTTTGTACCTGGAGCCAAGCGTAGCACTGTTTCCACATGTCCATAACCTTTGTAGACGAAAAGAAACAATGATTTAATGTCTCCTCTTCACAATTACAAAAGTTGCATTTACAATCATCCACCAAATTGCTTCTTATTCGGAGATTAGCTTTTGTTGGCAACTTGTTGAGCTTTCGGTTGAACTTTTAGCCACCAAATATCCTTCATCAAATCTGAAACTTGTGATCCCACCAAGCCCAAATGAATTTCTTTGTAGGCCTAATTAACCGAGAAATTTCCGGAAACATTCACCTCCCAAATCCAAGTGTCTTTATGGTCTCTAACAAAGTTGGTTTTAGTCAAAAAATTATTGAGTTCCTCCAAGTGACCTTTCCCACTCAAACATACTCCTTCTCTACTCAAGACTCCATTTCAAAACACCTTCTCTCCAATGACCCACCCTCTCAATGAACTAATTTTTTTGATTGGAAATATTGAATAATCAAAGGAATTTTTCCACCAATTCATCCCCACCCAATTAACAAGCCAAAATCTTGCCTGATTCCCAATACATATTTTCCACATGAGCCTCCTATCAAACCATTTATTTGGACTTCCCTCATCACATACCAATTTTAAATCTCTCCACCAAAGAGATGAGTGAGATTGAGTATCCTCCCTCAAAAGACCTCTCCACACCTCATACTTAGACTCTAGAACCTCCACCAAAGGGCTCCCTCGAGTCAAAATAAAGCCCATCTCCACTTGGCCATCAAAGAAACATTACAATCATTAATCTGTTTGATTCCAAGCCCCACATGATCTTTCAGACAACTCACTATATCCCAACTAACTCAACAAATCTTTCTCTTTTCCTCATCACCCCTCACCAAAGAAAATTTCGTTGTACAACAATAATTTTACTAACAACAACTTGCGGAATTTAAGAAAGAAAGAAAAATGTAGGGAGTGAGATCAACACTAAATTAATCAAACAAATTCTCCTGGCAAAGGACAAGGTCTTGTGTTTCGAGCAATTTTTTCTTTTTGCAATTATGGGCTTCCATGTTTCCTCTCTCCTAGGGTTAGCATCAATAGGGATTCCTAAATATGTAAAAGGAAGGGAAAGAAGATGACAATTTAAAAGTTTTGCAAATCTCTCCATCCATAAAGCCCTAAAGCAACTCTTAAAAAAATTACCTTTAGGTCAAACATCAACTCAAAGCATCTCATCATGCTTTTGATAACCAAGACATTGTTCAAAGTGGCCTCAAAAAAGTGTATCATCCACATATTGGAGCAAGTTGACCTCCACCTTTTACTTTCCCACTTTGTAACTTGAGTACATGTTTCTTGATATTGCTTCTCTCATCATTCCACTAAGTCCTTCCATCACCACAATGAAGAGAAATAAAGCCAAAGGGTCACATTGCCTTAGTCTTCTTTGTAGTTTGAACTCTTTAGACGGACTCCTATTCACAAGAACCGGGACCATACTAGTATCCAACCAATCCATAATCCAACCACCACTTCTCTTTGAAGCCAAGCCTTTGGAACATATAAGCAAGAAAACACGAACTAATGAAATCGTCATATGCCTTTTTATAATCTACCTTGAAAACAAGACAACTTTTCTTTTTCCTCCTTGCCTTATCAATAACTTCATTGGCCACCACTACCCCATGCATGAGACTTTTACCACTTAGAAATGCGCCTTCTCTCTTATCAATAACTTCATCAAGGAATTTTTTTTCCCTTTTTTTCCTTAAGTTTTTAGTAAAATTTTTATCCATCCCCCCCCCCCCCCCCCGCCATAAGTGATATTGGTCTAAATTCACTCAATGATTGGGGATCATCAACCTTAGGGATTAATGCAATAAATAAAGCATTACTTTCCCTAGGTAACACCCCATTTTGGTGAAATTAATCAAGAAATCTTCATACATCATCCTTCAATAAGTGCCAAAAATGCTTAATGAATTTAAAATTTACTCCATCCGGTCCTAGTCTCTTTAAGTTGTCACAATCCTAGAAAAATGGGGACCAACATGTTGTTATCTTGCTCCTAGATTTTGTTTGAATGAAACCCCATCATGTCTTGGTCTTTGCCATCAATCTTTGCTAAATATCTTCTCAAAGAATCTAGAAGCCTCCTCTCTCCTAGGCTCATCACACCCCCCCCCCCCCATCAATATAGAGCCCTCTAAGCATATTTTTCTTTCTCCTCCAATTCACCACATTATGAAAGAATCTTGTGTTTCAATCTCCCTCTAAGTTCAACTTCATTCTAGCTTGTTGTCGCTTTCCTAGGTTGCCATAGTGGTCTTTGTTCCATATCTTCAAAGTATTCTTCATACCCTTTAACTTTTCTTTCAAGACAAAGGCTCCCCATCCTTGGACCACCAATCCATTCTATGCTTCCTCTACATACTTGTCAAACTTTTTATCTTCAAACCAACATTCCAAGACCCTAAACTGTTTGATCCCATAATCCACCATATCATGCTTCAAAACAAGCGAGCAATGATAAAAAATAATTCTTTCTAGCACATGTTGTGGAGATTCCGACCATTTTGAGAGCCATTCCCTATTCTCCAAAATTCTATCAAGTCTACTCATTGACTTCCCATTTGGCCTAAACCAAGTATCTCTTTTCTTGATCATAGGGATATCTTCCACCCCTAAGTCCTCAATGAATTGGTTGAATTCTTTTCTTTCACTCCCTCCGTATCTTGTCCTTCATCTCTCCTTTCATTTGCCCTCCTAACACTATTGAAATCTCCCACTATGC
>NC_038252.2:10914604-10916524 GCF_000004515.6 Glycine max | reverse complement strand
TGTGAGATGTTGACTCTCATTTGCATATTTTTAGTACAAATGTTGTTAAGTTGTGCTTCCATCTCTTATGCGTTTTTTACATTGAGAAAACCTCACAAACCCGTAGTGGTAACCCAATTTGTCTCTTCTATTTAGAACAAAAATCTCCCTTACCTTCCCAAATCTTAGGAAATTTTCCACAGTCTTTCATGGCCACAATTATCTGAGAATTTTGAGAAGAAAAAGATCATAATTGGACCTGGAGCCCTTCCCTTACCCCTCCCTGTATTCCCCTCTTCGTGTTTCCCCTCGCACACTCTCATTTGATTACTCTATGAATGCTCTCTACTTTCTAATTGTTCTTGCTCTTCCTACTTAGTACTTTGAGTTTCTTTTACTATGCTTCTAACATTTTGTATCTGGCATGTTTCCCCCCCCTAAATATCTATTTATAATTATTGATTTTGCAATTGCATTCCAAATGTATGTTATTTTTTCTTGCATCATGTAGGTTATTTTGTTTTAATGTGTATTAAAGGCATTTTCATTGCATTCCATTATTGTGAACATTCTTTTTTTTCTATTGTTTTTTGTATTCTTACTTATTAACTTTCTTTCATATTGATTAGACTATTGGGGTAATGATAGGATTAGGCATCCCACTTAAAATCTCACATGTGCTTAGGCTTTGTTATAATAAATACTCCATTTGTTACTATTTATAAGATTCGATGACCTAATTCAATAAGATTAAGGAAAATGATTAATTTAATTAGTTGATAGCAATGCATTTGTTCTATTTTTTTTTCTTCAAAACCATCGTTCTTACTAATACTCATCATTCTCTTATATTGTTTAATACATATAGTATAATTAATTAGGAATATTTAGTATAGAAATAATTAATGTAAGAAACATTATGGATTGGATCTTGTAAAAAAGAACAAGCATCACTTTTAATTTGAGTCCTATAAATAGGGTGAGAGGGAGTTATAAAATACTTAAAATAACTTAGTACCTTTCATAAAATGATTCACTTATAGAAAAATTAACTTTGAACAAATAAAATAACATATTTCTTTTAGTAATATTTTTTTTGATTTATAGTTTCTATTTTTGTTAATGATTCATCTATATTTAGTTTACTTATCTAAGCATTTATCAAGTATAATTCATTTAACCAAACATTTTCTAAGAATTTTTCATGTGATTCAAGTATCAATTTTTTAAAATATTTTGAATAATATGTTTTTTTTATCATAATAAAGTTTTCTTTTCACTTAATTTAAATGAAAAACTTTCTACTTCCTTATCCTCTTGCTATCGATCTTTAGACGCTTATGTATTGCATTTGTTGTACTTACTGATTATTATCTCTTTTATGCTTAATACAATTACATTTTTTTCTCATAAAAAAATATTAATTATATATTAAATTTCTTAAAATGTCATGCATGCAAAAAATAAATTGACTCGTGTCTGGATCTTGTTACTTTTAAAATGTGTGAAATAGTTCTTAAAATTTTCGAATTATGTACTTTATTCCAATTTTGTCACAAACTGTTAAAAATGGATGTGCACGTCGCCATCTAGTCCTCAAAATAATGATTTGATACTTTGTAAATCATCTTTACTTTAATGTATAATAATTGATAAGCTTTTCAAAACTAAAAAATGTACAAGATAATATATTTATTAATGTTTAATTTATCTTAAATTTAACATGCTCAATTATTAAGATGCTATATATATGATTCAATTGTTAGATTGGTCAAATTAATATCATAAAAATTTATTAAAGAGAGTAAATATCCAAAATTTATTACATGAATAATGTTTTTGAATTATTCTTTTATAAAAATAAAATATTTTAAAAATATAAAAAAACCAATCTTTAATTATTCTTTTATAAAAAAAAATATTTTAAAAATATAAAACAAA
>NC_038252.2:10887757-10914258 GCF_000004515.6 Glycine max | reverse complement strand
TTGATTGTTCTGTCCAAAAAAGGTTAGTTAAATTAAGTTATAAACTCTTTTTATTAAAATAAAAAATATATGATAAACGAACTTACTTTTCAAATTCATGGTATCTTTACTGAATAATATTTGAAGTACCATATGAGTTTATAACATGTAACTGAGAGCACGACGAGATAGTGAACCGGAAAATATTTTTTTATCAAAAAATGTAGAGTCATCACCATTGTTTATGGTTAGAAAAAAAAGAGTTGAAAAAACATTTTTCAAAGAAAATATTATTCGAAAAAAGATTTTTGGTTCAAGAGTCGATTATGCATTAAAAAAACTGTTAGCTTCTTATGACATTAATCTAAAAATGATTGCGTCTAATTTTTTTTTTGAGAGCATGATTGCGTCTAAATAGTTATGTACAATTATAATAATTTTAAAAATATTTATTTTACCTATTGAAAGAAAAAGAGAACGAGTTTTTATACTTTTGACTATATTTATTCATTATTTTGATTTTTATTTACCAATTAAAAGTATTGCTTGAAAATAAAAGAAAATTTATGAAAATATTTTGTTTTACACTACTGCAAAAGTATGTTTTTACTCGGTTCTACAGTATATTCAAACCATCTTTGTAGCCAATGTTGTAGAAAGTTAAAATTTTCTACGATGATTCTAAAAAAACCGTTTTAGAAAAGTTATACATTTTAAGACGATTTTTCAGAAAATCGTCTTAGAATGTATATTTTAAATTTTATGACGATTTTTTCAAAAAATCGTTTTAGAATGTAAAAAATGTACACATTCTAAGACTGAAGAACCCTCTTAGAATGTTATTTAAAAAAAAATTAAAAAATTGAATCACAAACAGAATCCAAAAAAGATTTCAAACATTTATAAAATTCTCAAACATGATAAAAAATTACTCAAATTTCATAATATTCACAATCAACAATAAAAAAAGGCATGTGCGTTAAACAAAACAAACAAGTAAATACCAATATATAATCCACAACACACCGAATTCATTCTTGCAGACAAAATAGTTTACATTGAATTCCAATTGGCCTAGTATTTTATCAAGATTTTTTGTGAAGAAATGCTTATGTTTATAATAGAAACATAATCATAAACAGAACCTTAAAAGAGAAGAATATATACCCGGTAGGGTTTAGCATCTGGAAGAGAATGAGTGAAAATGATCTCATAAGGTGAAAATAATGAATCAGAATTCAAAGACCATCAAGGCCAGCTGTATACGAAATTAAAACCTAATGCAATTCAAAATATGTCATAAATTATAATACCAAATTCTCACCATGGGAAGGCTACAAAAAGGAACAATATGTTCATAAACAACTATAAAAAGGGATAAAAAGAACACGTGTATAACTAGCGGTCTAGCATTTTTCTAGCATATTTAGAATTAACCACATTTTTCAAATGATAAAATTAATCTTTTTTTAATATTTATATTTAAATTATCTTAATATTTATATTTAAATTAATCTATAATAAATTTATAGTATACTAATATAAATAATCTTAACTAGAAAAAAATGGACTCCATGAATTTCAAAAAGAATACTAGACATTTATAGTATAATATAAATAATCTTTTCGTGTCCATTAATATTTAACAATGTCACGCGCCAACAAATATAGAAAGCTATAGAAACTTGCATGTGTTAAATTTATTTATATTTTTTCATTTAGATTACCATTATTGATATTAATTCTATAATAGAACATTAATTCTAATATGTTTTTAAAGATATATATATATATATATACCTTGCCAAAGTCAGGCAACTTGTGCACTCACTCAAATATAACTCGTATGCTTGTACCATGAGGACTTACATAGGTCTAGAAAGCCAGAGGCATAAGTTTTCTCATGCTAAGATGAAGAGAACATAGGAATTAGTATTGTGTACAAGATCCATGCATAAATAAGTGATCCAATAATTGTTTAGTGACGAGAAAGGGATATTTAAAAAGCTTATGGATTCCAATATTACCCCAAAAGAAAGCATGTCCTCAGAAGTTACTTTAAGGGATGTCCCACTAGAAGCTTTCAAGGCTATGCTTAACTTTTTATATGATGGGCAATTGAATGACAAAGTAATAGATTCTGGTGCTTTGTTGCTCCAACTCCTTCTAAGTTTCTCAGCTGTGATATGACCTGCTAGAATAGACATTCCTCCAAATAGCACAGCGATAACCTATGAGATTTAATGTTTCAATAAAAACACAAGTCAATATTAAAGTTTTAATTAAACTTCAAAAAATTTATCGATTACAAATCCTAGCAGACTTTCTTCCAAGAGTAAAATTATAGGCTTAAAGGAGAAAAAAAATGGAAATAAATAAATTAATAAAAAAATTGATAATTACGTGATTTAAGAAACCCGTAGCTAACCTGAGTTGAATGATAAAGAATGTTAAAGCTAAAATTCCATACTCCATATGCAGCACTTTGTCGCAAGCTTATGTCAGCTAATTTCTCTAGCCACCACTTATACCTATAGATACAAATGGACAAGATGCATGAGAAGACAACAAAATAGCAAGAATGAAAATATAATAAATATGACATAATTGTAATAGCATCAACACCTTCCATGTTCTTCTTCTTCTGTTCCATAAACTCGCATAATTCTAATAAGAGAGAATGTCTCTTGGGCTACTTATGAGAAAATTGTCATCACAATGGCATTTAGGAAATATAAAATGAATTAAAGTATAAGGCATCTTATTCTACATCATTTGCAGAAGCAATGACTTCTTGGATCAACCTTGCTACCTTTTTCTAGTACCTATGCATAAATATATGACCAAATCAATACCAGTGATATAAAGGAGACAAACAAGGAATGAGGTAGAAGCCTAAAAGGAAACACAAGCATCAAAATTTCTTTTTTACAACAACTTCAAAGCCTTATCCCACTAGGTAAGGATAAGGCAGAAATCCCTTTAGCTTTTACGGAGTGACATATTATATAGAAATGACAATTATTTAGAGTCAACTAATTGAATTAATTAAGAACAAGTTGACATGATGGGCATTGATGCATTGATGCACAAGTAGATTAATGAACCTCCCCCCTAACAACATGAGAAAACCCAATTAAAGCCTCCAACATGTGAGATGAGTTTTACTAGAATTACATCTATCATAACTAAATCAACCTGAAGAACGTTGCACATGATCAAATTAAGATAATTTCCAATAACGCTTGACACTTGTTGGCAATCCGCTCCAAGCCTACTTGTCAAATCACCTACTGTTTCATTGTCAAAAAAATGATATATCCTACAATAAGGGCACTGCAGAATGAGTTAAATCATACACCAGACAAAGGAAATAAATGAATGCAGCAAGAGAGATCAGTTATTAAGTGCAACCAAACCTGCAAAAGAAGAGAAGAGTACAATGTTTCTCTCATTCTCTTAACCTGCACATATTTCCAAAGTTTGAAAAGTCATATACACCAAAGAGTTGAAGAAAACACAAACTCAAAGCATTAGGAATGGGGAGGCTACAAAATGGTTATTGCTCAAGTACTTAGTCTTAATTTGATAAACTATAGCTCTTATTCCATTACAATCAAGTGTATTTTACACGAACCATAGAAATCCCCATCCCCAAATATCAGACAAAGAAACTCACCAGAATCATGTTTGTGATGCCAAAAAAGCAACCTCATATCCCACTGAAGCATAAGAAAATGCTTGTTAAGAATGGTCACACCTCACCAGCAACATAAAAATTTAAAATGAAACAAAACTAAGAGCATCATTAATCATTCAAAAAATAGTTCAAGTTTTATCTACTTAACAACAGTGTGATTGGAAACCCATTGAGAAATAAGAAATCACACAACAAGCCATGTGTTTGGAAGGTATAACTATTTAGCTCCTTAACAAACAAACATGACAAAGCACATCTTAGTATATGGAACCAAACACGCTACAAGAAGTCAAACATCAGCTTTACGATCAATCTTAATAAACTGATGTCCTCACTCCTCATAATCTTATAAAGCAAAACACATAGTAAGATAATGCTTTTTGGATTAACAAGCAAATCCATTACGTTTTTTCATAGAAGGTTCTTTCAGCAACAACTATTAAGAACCAAAAGAAGAAAAAAAAATCACATCAGTATCAGCAAGTAGAAGGGAGATTAGACCATACAAGGCTTTGACCTGCATATTCCCAAAGCCACGCATAACAGAATCAACAACCGCATATTCCCGAAGCCACGCATAGCAGAATCAACAACTGCACATTCCTGTGAAAAATAGCAAGGTTTGCACTCTGTGCTGTGAAGCTGGATGCTGTTAAGAAATGCGGTATCGAAATCTCCAAAACCTGAAAGTGAAACCCACATAACAAAAGCTCATAACTTTGATCCCCACCTTCAAGAAACACAAAATGGGGAAAAAAAGAAAGAAAAAGGAACGTACTACAACAACAATGAGAGTAGAGAATGCAGCAAAAATGACCCATCTATCACGCGCGACAAGGTCCCACATTTTCTCCTTGGTGCTGGGGTTGTGTAGAGGTCAAGGGACCTCGCACGATGGGTTAGAGAACGCGTTGTTAGGGTTCTTTCTTTGGGCACTCTTGAATGCCAAGGGACACAACCTTTATGTGGATAAGACCAGTGAGATAACGACGGTGTTTTAATGACACCCGTCGTAATCTTTATGACCAACACACATTCTAAGGCGGTTTTCAATAACCGTCTTAGAATGTGTGTCGTACAAATCTTTTTTTAGTAAATAATTACAAAAATGTCATCGGTTCATTTTCTAAGGCGGTTCTAAAAGAACCGTTGTAGAATGGTTGTCGTAAAAGCACTCTTTTTTAGTAGTGTTAGTTTGGAAAGAATAGTTTTTTGTTTCCACAAATTTCTTAGTCCAACGAATGAAGAACTCAAAACTATATAGCGTCAAGAATAGTGCTTTGGAAAATATTTATGTATTACTGAATTTCATTTAAATTCATAATGACTAGTAAGCTGCTATATCTTAGGTGTGTCTTATTTAAATATTAGATCTTTATTTCTTTATCCTTTCAAGAGTTTAAGGTAATATTGTAACATCATAGTTTATTTGTTATTTATGGAGTGCAATTTGCATTGGGATTGATTTAAGAAGCCATTTGAGGTCTTGTTCAATAGTTTTGAAGTTTTACAATCTTGTTTCGCTTAAACCAATAGTTATTCTTGCTTAAGCGAAATAGCCTGCAAAAAAAATCTAGTTGTTGAATTTCAAGCTTAAGCGTAAATGAATCTAAGCTTAAGAGAAAATTTGGTTTAAGCAAGGATTGACCTATGCTTAAGAGAAAATATTAGAAAGTTTGAAATGGCCACTAAAATTTATGCTTAAGCGAGATTTAGGTTAAGGTTAAGTGAAAATTCATGTTGAACACTTTATTACATGGTTTTTGAATGAATTTAATTGAACTTAAATGTATGGGGATTATGAAATTGCTACAATTGGATTCTAGAGCTATATGTTAGGAAATTCACATTTTTAAGGATTGATCACGTGTGAAAGTTAGGATTCATAGTGTGGAATGCCTCACAAAGCTTATGGAACTACTAGGTGGGTTCCTAAGTGTATTGTTAAGAAAATGGTGAATTTATAACATAAAGGGAACTTGTGGTATTAAAGTTGATTGAATGTATACATGCATACATGACATTACATGTGGGTAGGCACGTAAGTTGAGAGTGATAGGTGAGCTCTTAACCTAGTGTTGGAGGTTTTTGTGGTGGCTAATGAGAATGAGCCTATAGAATAGATGAGTAGGTGAATTCCTATAGATGTAAGGTCTTGCAAACCTTACAAAGGTAAGCCAATATCCACACTTATCTATATTTGACAAAATCACATTTCCTCCATAGGGTTAGCTTAAGGGATTCCCTAAATGGTTAGAGAATGGGACTATGGTTAGGGATGGGGCCTATGGGGACTGTCCAAAAGTTATAGAAATCTTTATGGAGTTGAGTCAACATGACATTACATGATGTAATTGCATATGACATTGAATTATAAATTGGTGTATCTGTTATTGTATGATTGTTGATTGATTTTAACTTTCCTCCAAGTAAATGCTATCCTTCTTTTATACCATTGTGTACATACATACATACATACATACATACATACATACATACATACATACATACATACATACATACATACATACATACATACATATGTGTGTGTGTGTGTGTTTTATAAATAAGATTACTCGTGCATCTTGTGTTTGTGCTTGTGTTGTATGATTTAGATGATTGGGTGGTTAGTACGGGAGCAAATAGTATAAATGTTGTAGGTTGAGAGACTGCTTGTGACTGAAGCAAATTTAGAGGCTAAAGATGGGATGAGATTCCACTTTTTGTTATGTTCTCATATTTATGTACATGGTAGGGATCAGCTTAGGACATAACTATACATACTTAAGTTTTTTGTGTTTAACCTCTAAAAAGGGAATCTTTTTGGTAATGTATGTATTTTCACATACATGTCTTGTAAAGCCATATGGATTAACACTTTTATGTTATGCTAATGTAAGTTATGTGAAGGTTTGTATATGCATGGTTATATGTGAAAAAGTCCTAGGTATTTTGTGCAGGACTATAATAGTATTATTGATGTATTAGTATAATAAACTTGCAACAAAGGTGGATCGTTACAAATATTAATTATTATTTTTAAGGTTTATTCTTAATTGATTGTCTTTAATTCTTATAAATGAAAATAATAAAAATAAATATTTTTGATGCAATCCTATCCCGCAAGGGCATTGGGTAGAAGACTCCAAGTAGATTGGGCTAGAGATCCAAGGGAAGGCCCTAGGGTTCTCATGAGCCTTAGGGTATATTTTGAGCCCATGGGCTAAGTATGAACCCGCTTATCTTTGTAAATATTAGAATAGGTTTTTCCTTCGTTTGGGTCTTGTATTTTGGCCATTCTAGTAGTATAGGGTTTTAGCCTTGTATTTCGGGGCATTTTGAGTAGTCTTTGTAGTAAGGACTTTTTTTTCCTGGATACTGATTTTTCTGCCAACTTGTGTGATTTTTAGTATTTTTTTTCCTTTTATCCAAACCACTTGGTTCTTTTTTTATAACTTTTTTCCAGATGTCTAGAAAATTCAGTAAAAATTTCAGCTCAAAATTCGAAGTAACCAATTCTCAGTAATTTTTACAAGTTTGTATGTCCAAGCTGCCAGCACCAGCGATTTTTTTTTTAAGCATGGTATATTGATTGCCTTGGGCTTACTTTCAACCTTCCTATGTATGTTGAACTCACTAGGATTGTTTAACACAGTTTTAGGAGTTCAATATTCATTTAGGATCAACATTTCAGCCAGCAATTCAATCACCAAAACTCAAATTCACAATAGACACAATCATAAGGAAATCTAAAAGTTCAAGAAAAGGTTCACAATCAAAGACTCTCTAAGAATTTTGCATGAACATGTTAAGGACTAATTAACATGAAAGATTTGACTCAAATCAAATAATAGGCTAAAATAATTTCATACACTCATGAACAAATGAGTTAGACAAAGAAACAAGAAAATAAAATTCAGCACAACATAAGAAATCTTATGTGACAAGTTTCATGACTAGACATGACTTCTATGACAAAACTACAATAGGTGAACAAGTCACACTAGATTTTTGAGGTTTTCTTCTACTTTAATATTTTTGTAAGAATTTTATGGTTTAGGTTTCAGCCACAAAAAATAACAAGACAAAACTCAAAGGAACCTAAACTCAACACAATTCATGGTTCAAGAACAAGAACAAGAAATTTGAACCATAGAAAATAAAATCTAGCTTCTATAGCAAGTTTAATCGGTGGAAACTCTAAAGAATCATGTTTAAAACATTTATCACAAGACATGTGAGGAGATACATGGAGAAAAAAATGAAGAAACAACAATGGAAGAGAAGGTAAAGCAAAAAAAATTAATGGAGGTTTAAGGAGCACCTACTTGAAGCTCTTGTGCTCTGATTACCACTTGATGGAAGCTTGCTTGTGGGGCTTCTATGGAGGCTGGATCTTTGAGCTTCAATGAGGTCCTTTAATGGTGATTTTCCACCATGGAGATGCAGCGGAAGACAAAGGAGAAGAGGTGAGAGGAGGCGCCATCCACTAGGGAATAAGCCATGGAAGAAGGAGCTTCACCACCAAGATGAGCCTTGGATAAGAAGCTTGGAAGGATGCTTCAATGGAGGAAAAGAAAGAGGGAGAGAAAGAAAGAGGGGGGAGCACGAAATTGAAGGAATAAAAGAGGGAGAGAAGTAGAACTTTGAAGTATGTCTCACAAGACTCTCATTCATCAAAGTTACAACTAGTGTTACACATGCTTCTATTTATAGACTAGGTAGCTTCCTTGAGAAGCTTTCTTGAGAAAAATTCCTTGAGAAGCTTCTTTGAGAAAACTTCCTTGAGAAGCTAGAGCTTAGCTACACACACCCTTTTCATAACTAAGCTTACCTCCTTGAGAAGCTTCCTTAAGAAGATTCCTAAAGAAGCTAGAGATTAGCTACACATACCTCTCTAATAGCTAAGCTCACCTCCTTGAGATGAAAAGCTAGAGCTTAGCTACACACCGCCTATAATAGCTAAGCTCACCCCCATGACAAAAAAACATGAAAATACAAAAAAAAAAGTCCTTACTACAAAGACTACTCAAAATGCCCCGGAATACAAGGCTAAAACCCTATACTACTAGAATGGCCAAAATACAAGGCCCAAACGAAGGAAAAACCTATTCTAATATTTACAAAGATAAGCGGGCTCATACTTAGCCCATGGGCTCAAAATATACCCTAAGGCTCATGAGAACCCTAGGGCCTTCCCTTGGATCTCTAGCCCAATCTACTTGGAGTCTTCTACCCAATGCCCTTGCGGGATAGGATTGCATCAATTTTGTAAGAAGGTTTTTGGAAGAAGAGGGGACTAGACCAAAGATTGATGGAGTCAATTTTAAACATATTTCTTGTGATGATAATCTTATGCTCATTTTAGCATTTAAAGAAGATGAAATGAAAGAAGTAATTTGGGATTGTGGTAGTGACAAAAGTCCTAGCCCTGATGGATTTTCATTTTGCTTCTTAAGAGTTTTAGGTTATGGTGAGAGAAGATAATTGGAGGAATTTCATAAACATGGAGTACTACCTAGAGGTACCAATTCCTCTTTCATTTCTTTGATTGATAAATGTGACAACCCATAAAAGTTAGGTGATTTTAGACCTATCTCTCTTATGGGTTGTTTATACAAAATATTAGCTAATTAGTTGAAGAGGGTTTTGCAAGAGGTTATTGATCATAGGAAAAGTGTCTTTCTTATAGGGAGAGAACTACTTCATAGTGTATTGGTGGCCAATAAGGCGATGAATGATGCAAAAAGAAGAAGGAAATACCTCAATTTTAAAGTAGACTTTGAAAAGGCATATCACTCAGTATCTCGGGAGTTCCTTTTTTATGTGCTCCATAGGTTGGGTTTTCATGACATGTGGATCAAATGGATTAAGGGGTGTCTTGAATCTTCTTGGGCCTCCAAGTTGGTTAATAAGATCCTATCTAAAAAATATAATGGCTATAAGGGGCTACGCCTAGGGGATCCCTTAGCCCTATTTCTCTTCCTAGTAGTCATGGAGGATTTGAATGGTTTGATGAGAAAAGCAAAAGGGTGAAACTTGTATAAAGGGTACTTGGTTGGCAATAGTGATTGTGAAATTAGCCTACTACAATACGTCGATGACACAATCTTTACTAGTGATGTGAATGTGAGAAATGTATATATTATTAAAGGTATTTTGAGATTGTTCGAACTAGTCTCCAGATTAAGGGTGAATATCCATATGAGTAGTTTTGGGGCCTTTGGGGTGGATGGAGGTGTGGTAGCGAGATATGCAAGCATGTTAAGTTGTAAAAAAATTCCTATTCCTTTTGTCTACTTAGGATTACCTATTGGGGATAATCCTAGGAAGGTGGGGATTTAACAACCCATCATACAAAAATTTGAGAAAAGATTGACTTTATGTAAGCACAAAGACATATCTTTTGGGGGAAGAGTATGCTTAACAAATTTGGACTTATCTTCCTTACATCTTTTTTTTTATAAAAAAAAATGCCTAAGGAAGTTTTTTTGAAACTTATGGGGGATCCAACGAAGGTTTTTGTTGTTTGGGGGGGGGGGGGGTGTCAAAAATAAATAAAAATATAGTTTTGGTGAAATGGGAGGATGTGTGCAAAACTGCAAAAGTAAGAAGTTGGGTGGTTTAGGAGTGAAAGGTATTTCGTTGTTTAATGAGGCTTTATTGGGTAAATGGAGGTGGAACCTTTTTCATAGTAGTCCTGGGGTTTGGTGTGTTGTTTTATCCACCAAATATGATGGTTGGCATGGTCTTTTGAGGGAGGAAAGGTCTTCTTTGGATAGTTTGTGGTCAAGAGATTTGAAGAGGGTGTGTGACAGTCTTAATGGTGAGAATTGGTTTGATAGAGGGATTTGGTGGAAAGTTGGCGTGAGAGATAAGATTGGATTTTGATTAGTTAAGTGGGTGGAGGGGGAATGCTTGGAAAATTCATTTCCTAGATTATTCCTCATTTTGGAGCACAAGCTGGAGGTGGCGAGGGATATGGGTTTTTGGAGAAATGATCGTTGGTGTTGGGACTGTAAGTGGAAGAGAGGCACATTTGAGTGAGAGAGTGAGCTGATTTTACAACTAACTTTGCTTCTAAAAAATTTTGAGGTACATAAAGTGAAGTTAGATTATTGGATTTGGTTTCATAGTCTCTCGAGTGATTACACTACTAAGTTTTCTTTTTTATCTTGTGCATAAGGACAACATTCAATGGATATGCATACCATTTTCTCAAAAGTGTAGATTTTCTTCTGATTTTGCTTTTCTTACACCCGAGTCACTACATAGCCACTTTTGGGTTTTCTCGAGTGGGCAAATTAACCTCAAGGGGTTTCATTTAGAAACTAATTCCCACATAGGGTCTGTTTTGAAACATTTTGTGGAGGGGTATGTTTTGTGTAAACATTTCACCATCCGTACTGGCGAAATTGGTGGCTTTTTTGGGGAAACACATATTATAGGTGCATATTTTGCCATCCGTATTGGCGAAATAGGGGTGCAGTGGCTTTCGCCAACCCGGTTGACGAAATAGGTGTGGAATTGGAATATTTGGTGATTGCTGCTGGACGAGGGTAACCTAGGGACCCCAGCGTACGTTTTAATCTTTTTCCCTATCACTATATATTTTTAACTTCTAATCCATTTTTGGCATCACTTTATTTCGGTGCACATCGGAATTATTCTTAATTATCATTTTAAGTTATTTTATATGATGATAATAATAGTAAATAAATAAAAGAATAATATTTTTATAAAATTAATCTTATTATTATTAATTTTTTGTAGTTCATATTACATTTATTATAAAATTCATTTTAAATATAATTTTAAAATAATTACTATATTACAAAAATAAATAATCTTACCATATATAATACTTAATCATATTTTAATATTATATTTAAAATGAATTTTAATTGATCGATAGTTAAAAATATTTACATTAATAATATATAAAAATGAAAATTAAAATAAAATGATTTTAAAGTTTATATATGGTAAGACATATTGCATTGCTTATTTTATTTTAAGCAGTTTAGAGTATATACTTATATAATAAATATATAGAATTTATTATGTATATTTCACTTTTATACGAGTTTCGGTCCGTCCAATACTAAGGAATGAATTAAAATATGATTAAATTAATCTTCTAGCGTTTAGTGAAAAATTATCACAAGAGAGTTTCAATAAAAAGAAATTGATTTCTTAAATTCCAATTAAAACATAATAATTAACGGAAATTTTTCTTCACTTACAAAATCGAATGCACATGACGATGTTTATTTATTTATTATAACTAGTGTGAAGGAAGCATAAGATCCTTTGGCGAGGAGTGTTTTTAATGATTCCACGAATAAACAATAATTTCAAGTGAATGGCGCGTAGTAGTCTCGACTGTCAAACAAAGCACCTATTTGGCCAACCTTGTTGGCGAAAGCCACTGCACAGTGAGGATCCAGTATGCGTTGCAGGCTATTTCGCCACTGCACAGACCCTTTTTATAAATGAACTTAATTATTATAAATACATTTCACCGGTACTAATGGCCAAACCAAAAAAGCCATCTATTTCGCTAGTGCGAAGGGTGAAACAGCTGCACTAGAAAAACCACCTATTTCGTCGGTAAGGATGGCAAAATATGTGTTTCGCCAATACAGATGACGGAACGCTTGCACAAAACAAACTCTCTTCGCAAAATGTTTTAAAACAAACCCTGTTTGGAAATTAGTTTCTAAATGAAACCCCCCTGAGATCAATTACCCTCTCGAGTGTTGGAAGGTCCAATAGAGAATAAAAAATTTGGAAGATTATTTGGTCTGTAGTTATTTATTGTGTTTGGATAAAGACGAACAATTTTATCTTCAGGCTGTCGAGTGCATATTGTTGGTGCAGGAAATTAAATTTTTGGCGTGGTCTTGGCTTCATGCTCTATCTTCAAGTTTCAAGTACTCGTTTATGCAACGGAGCAACAACATTGTGGCGTATGCTAGTTGATACTGATGTGGTTTCAAATCCCATGGTGTGGACTTATGTTGATTTGGTCGTGGTTGTTCCACTATACACGGGGATAAAATCTTGTAGGGGGAGGATATATGTACTTGTATGAGGAAATATATATGGTTGGGTCTGAATGTAATGTGGGGTATGTGGAACAATCCCTCAAGGGTATTTGCACGTAGGTGCTTGTTATTAGTTCATTTAATGGGTTTTAGATATTCAGGTCTGTTAGCTTTGGGGTTAACTTTTATATTTTGAAGTGATATTAATTCACATTAACCTCAGTTGTTGTCACTAGGATATCCTGTTTTTGTAAACTCTTTATTCTTGGGTACTATTGGTACCATCTTTATAATATTTATTTTGCCAATCTAAAAATATTGAAAAGGTAAAAATAGTTTTAATATAAATAAAAATATTGATTATATTTTTTAATCAATGTTTGGAAAATATAAAATACATTAAGTTCTTCATTTATTGCATAGACAGAATTATTTAAGGATTTAAAACTCAAATGGAAACTACTCCCTCTTATTCTTAATATAAGACACTATCTAGAAGAAATTGATGGTCATTTTGTAAGATTTTTTTTTTTTATTTCTATGAAACATTTAATTTTTTTATTTACTATTTACCCTTATTAAATACTCCAATATTTGTCCTTTATTGATTGTGGTATGTAACTCTCTTAGATCGACTTTAATGTTTTGACATCACCATAAGAAGTTAATGATTTTTTTTACGATTTTTGATATTCAACGGGAAAAAATTACAACGATCTATCGCCGCTACACGATAACTTAAAACTAACAAAACGGGATAGTTTATTTTACGCTATTTTAAACTCTTGAATTAATTTTTTATGAAAATTCTTGTGAACTTTTTTGCATTTTCAAAGCCAAAGGCTAAAGGCATCAATTTCGAGATAAAAACATTTATGTATTCAAAATCAACTGATACACGTGTGCACACACACACACTCACACAGATACACACACACACACAACTCTTATACATATCCTAGACACTTGAGTCAGTACACTATATAAACATAGCTAAACAAAGAAAAGCAAATAAGAAACATGGTGCATTATATTTTCATTCATATTTAGCATACTCATTCATGTAGATTTTCATGCATTTAGTGTCAATTAGGACTGGGATTACTCTTATTTGTTGTATTTTCATCATTTGGAACTCTTGATGCGGATTTTGTGTGGTTTTAGATTTTTGGTAGGTGTTGAACTTGGTGATGTAGCATTGAAATTTGAAGGATGAGGGATATAAGTGATTTAAGTCAAGAGAAAAGCAACTGAGCACCTTGTAGAGCTTTGGTCCAGCAAAAGAATGGCTACTACCTTGCAAATGTGAAGAAAACTTGAGGAAATTAAAGTTTTCAAAGTCCACAACCAAGGTGTGGTGCTTATCACAAGTGTGGGCGTCCCTATTAGCTCCAAGAATACTTCCATCAGAGTCCACACCCTAGGTGTGGCAATCGTCACGGGTGTGGCGTCCAGACAAACATTCTTTTGTTATTTTTAATTATGTTTTGTAATTGGACATTGGAGAATTTTTGGTCTATGACCTTAAATAGGTTTTAGACTCTAGTTGAGTATCTTTGGAATGTACAAAGGGATTGACGACATAGAGCATGAGCATTGAATTCCTTTTCATCTCTTTCTCTTTTCCGAGTTTGAAGTTCTTCTTTTATGTTTGTGATTTGGCTCACATGACTATGCATGAATAGTTTTCTTTGTTCTGGGATTAGAGCACAACCCTTAACAATTGTTTTATGTTAATTTAATTTCTTTGAGGTTTTCTTTAATTTTGTCTTCTAATTCTTCTCTTATTGTAATTTATACATATTAGATGTTTGATCACCATTTTGCATGATTTTATATGCTTAGGAATGAATTGAAAGATGAATCAATGCGTTTGAACCATAGGAGGAGAACTTAGGTTTTAATTCACAATAGTATAATTAATCCTAGTTGGATAAAAATAATTAATAAAAAATGTAAAGAGTTTAATTGAGCATAACATAACAGAATGGGTTAATTCAATTAGACACCTAAATATTTAAATATAATGCTTGTATTAAAATTATTTAAATTACATATTTTTATAATATTAATTATTTAAAGTATATGGACTATAATAAAAATTAGGTTGATTCCTTAAAAGAAATTAGGTTGATATATCCATATTATTTTGTATTTAAAAATTATTTATTAGTTTCCTAAACATTTACTTAACATAGATTTGTTATTACTTAAATATTTAAAAGATATCAAATAATTTTTTTTAAAAAAATAGAGGGTTATTTTCTTGAAAAAAGTTTACAAATAAAATTTAAAAATTTACCCGCAGAGCGATGGAGCAAAATGCATGCATGCAAAAATAATGTAGATGAATTGAACCGATTCTATTATACTACTATAGAAAATAGATTAGTGAGTGAATGAGAGTGTCTCCAATACTCTTAATATAAGATACTGATCCACCGATAACGGTCGTTGGTATGAGTGATAATAGACTCAATCCCTTTAAGGAAGATTTCTAATTCGAATCTCATGGATAAAAAAATGTCATTAAAGGAAGATAATCCTATTAAAGGTGACAATTAGGTTTTCGGACTGAGATTAGTAATCAATAAAATCAGTGAATATTCCATACAAATGATGTAATCCTACCCCCCAAGGGCATTGGATAGAAAACTCCAAGAAGATTGAGCCAAAGATGCAAGAGAAGACCCTAGAATTCTCATGAGTCTTAGGGTAGATTTCAGGCCCATGGGCTAAGTATGAGCCCACTTATCTTTGTACATATTAGATTAAGGTTTCATTAATTTTGGGCCTTGAATTTAGGGCTCCATAATGTAGGTAGGATACCCTAGAAATATAGGACTTTTCAGCCCAACCCTTTTATTTTAGGGCACCTAGACTAGTTTTTGTATTAAGGGTAGTTTTGTAATTTCACATGCACTAAGTAAATATTTGATGTGTGTGTTGGGAAATAAATTTAATTGAATTGGTAGAAGTCCAATCCAATTAAATTTTAGAGGGAGAGGTGAGCATTTGCTTACTACACCCCATTGTCACATCATATAGTCACATTTTGTGCATGTCCTTCATGCTTTACATGCCTCATGACACCTAAACACTCTTAGTGGAGAATCTTGGAATTGATCTTGGATTAGTGGGCTGAACCTTAACTGAAATTTGCTAATCATAATTAGTGAAATTTTGGCTCCAAAGTTTGGCTCCACAAATTCAATTTCAAATTCAAGTGAAATTTGAATTGAAATTCAAATTTTCCTCCAATTTTGTGTGACACTTAGGCTATAAATAGAGGTCATGTGTGTGCATTTTTTTCAACTTTGATAATTTGAATATTAAACTTCAGATTTCAGAACTCTTTTAGAGTACAAAATTTCGTGCTCTTCTCTCCCCCTCCCTTCATTCATCTCATTCTTCCTCCAAACTCTTATCCATGGTCTCCTATGGTGGTGAGCTTCTTCTAGACTTATCTTCTCCTTGAAGTGGCGTCTCCTTTCTCTCTTCCTTCTCCATTCCACTGCTATTCATCTTCCAAGAAGAAAAAGAATCCATTGATGAAGAAGATCCTAGGTCTACAAGCTCCAATGGAGCTTACATCAAATAATATGTTAACAAAAAAATACCCACTCTAGATATCTCATATTAAAATAATTTGTCATTTTACAATGTGACATGACACTAAAACAATCTATGCATAAATTTTTTTTAATACAAAAAAATAATAAACAACTCATATTTTTCTTATTTTCATTTAATTTTTTTAAATTAAAATATTAATTCGAGGCTCAAATATTATTTTGTATCCTTAAGAAACCTTGAGGCTATATATCTTTAAATAAGATATTATCTTAACTTTAACGAATTCTTTTGTCACATAAGCATGCTCCAATGGGATAAAAAAAAATAAACAATCATATATTATAATAAGAAAGTTGATAAGAAATTAGCGCAAAAAAAACTCTAATATAAACATTTTTTTTTTCATTTTTATCTAATAACAAATTATCATGTATGATAAGTTTATTAGTTTTTATAATTAGTATTTTAGTGCATGGAATGTAAATGATAAATATTTATTTTATATAATTAAAACCTAATAAATAAATACTTTTTAACATATTAATTATGTTATAATGAAATTTTAAAATAAATAAATATTTTAACATATAAATTGTATTTTAAATCTCTAATAAATAATTCATATTGTGATATAATGTTATTTTTATTATGGATTTTTTTTCTTTTTCTTTTGGATAGAGATGGATAATTTCTTTTAAAAAATATTAAAATTTAATTTAAAAATGAAGATAAAAATGATAAATTGAAAGAGACGATAGATTGAGAAAATATCCTAAAAACACTTTCGTTAAATAAAAATTCCAAATTTTTTTGTTAATGTTAACCGTAAAAATTATAAATGTGCTTTCAATGAGTTCTAATCTAGATAATTATATTTTTACATTAGATAATGAGACATAAAATTTATATTTCAATTGTAAGTTCTTTTTCGTAAAATAGACAACTATAATTTTTAACTTAAATTAATTGTTCATATATTGATGAAAATAATAATCATAATTTTGATAATAATATTCATTATTTTAGTATAAAATATTTCATTTTAGATTATAACTAGTCGGTAACCCGTGCATACGCACGGGTCATTTCGCTAAATGATTTTCGATGAAAGAATTAAAAAAAAAGGTATTGTAAAAAAAGCAAAAAGACTAACATTCATATATTATTATTATTAATCCTATTGTTGCAACCCTTACATGGACAAATCACCATCACCTTCAACACTGTCGTTGTTACTGCAGGCTATCCCAAAAATCAAATCACAACAAAAGTAGACCAAAAAAAGTAAAAGAAAGGTAATCAAAATCGCAAAAAGTAGAATAAAGATCAGAAGAGAACTCTATCAAAAACAGAAAATCCAACACACGACACATTCCGATCTTCAAAGCAAACTCACTCATTTCATATTGTGATTCTCTTGTTCTATTGTGCCCGCCAAAGATGCAACACACTTGTTGGGAACAACAACCGTGCCTATTTATTTACGAAAACAGAATTAAAATATCAAAATAACAAAAACAGAAGATGGATGAAAGTTGGAGAAAAAAAAGATTAACGAAAAGAGAGAGTAGTAAGGAAGAAAAAGAGATAAATGGAAGAAGAGAAGATTCAGGATTTGAGCCAGGTTATTAAGCGAAATTAAATGAAAACTTGAAATCCATCAATTGGAGAATGACACACCAGGAACCTCAAAGGAAAATATCTCAATGTTCACTCCCAGCATTACAACATAAAAAAAAGCCTTCAGTTGGAGCATACATAATAATAATAATAATAATAATAATAATAATAATAATAATAAATCATTTCAGGTATGGCACAACAGGTACATCTCTTTTGTTAGATAGTTTGTTGCAAGAAGTTGGATTAGGATTCTATTTAATTTTATTGTTGTTGTTGTTATTTTTATTATTATAATTATTATTATAATAATTTTTATTATAATGATAATAATAATAATAATAATAATTATTATTATTATTATTAATTTTCATTTTATATGATGTACATGTTGTGCATGAACATTTTTGTTTTTGTAATTATAATAATAATAATAATAATAATAATAATAATAATAATAATAATAATATAAATGTTTTTTTAACCGAGCTTGTTATCTTCTTGGCTCTTTCTCTCTCTAGGAATTGCCGCAACCTATTTCAAAACCAAAGAATTGAACAAATAATAAAAATAATTTTAACATTTATAATATAAATGTTTACAACTAACAGAAACTAGGCAATTGTAGATCAATACACAGCGAGTGTAATAGAGCATGAAAATTTTATTTTAAAAAATTCAAGTTAAAAATAAGAGAAACACTAACATTTTCAAATCCCGTGGTTGCCGTGACTTAGTGATGGTGGAGAGAAGAGATCACAAAAACGAATGACGAACAAAAAAAAAGAGAATAACATGACTGCAATTATAAAGAAAAAAATGAAACACGAATTAATAAGAATGAAAAAAGAAGAGATAAATCCATAGTAGAATAGCATGAAATTTGATGTTGAAGTACCTCTCAAATAGCTTAAACCTTCCATCAAAATAATAATAATCATAATAATAATAAACATGCATAAAACAAAGCACAAAGAAAGAAACTTGGTGGCGGGATGTTTTTTCGTGGATCACCTTGCGAGTGGGAAAATTAGAAAGGAAAAAAAAACCAGGAAATATCAGTAATGAAGGAAAAACATGAAACAAACTAAATAGTAATAATAATAGTAAAACAAAGCACACAAAAAGAAACTTGATTGTTGTATGTAATCAAATGTAATAATGACAAAAATATGATACAATGATTCAACAATTAATTACGTGTATATTAATATTTAATGAATTGTTATATATAGTAATCAATTATTATATGTTAATAAATGTAACGAAAGCCATAATTTTTTGATGCTGAATCATCGTGTGTTACGATGATTTGATTGGATAACAATTGAAGTAATTAAAACAAATCAATTGGAATAATATGTTTACTATTACTATTAGCATCAACATTGAATAAATTAAATAAATATTAATTGATTACATGTTAATAATTTAATAAATAAACTAATAATAACAATTAAAGTATTATATATTAACCTTAATGATACGATAATTCAGATTTTAATTAGAAATTTTAAAATCTTGCATGATTTCAGTTTCAATTTTATAAACACAATAAGGAAAAACATGAAACAAATTACTATAACTAAATAATAATAATAGCCAATCCATCTAAAAAATTTGTCATTCTACGGGAATATGTTGTAGTCACTACTAATGGCACATGTTGCCCTATCATATTGTTCCCATCTTTCTTTGTACTCTTGCTTAATTTTTGTTATTTTTTTGTTTTGATTAATTATTGTTATCATTATTATTAATCTCCAATCCTTTCTCAGGGCTGCACTCTTCCATTCCCCCCTCCCCTGCAATGTAAATGTCGCAATCATTGGGACTCCGTTAGTTTCTCTCAATTCCCTTTGCTTTATCTTTTTGTCATTTGATTCAACAATTTCTCTTGATTTATATCAATTTTTGTCTCTTTTAATTATGGGTCTACATTATAAAACTCACTCATTTCACCAACCAATAATATAATCTGCTATTACTATAAGCGAAGAATAGGTTGTTTATTTTACAAAAGTGAGAATAAAAAAATGCATAATCTCGAGCAACAAAAATTGAGTAAGAATCAATGACTTGTTTGTCATATAAGAATAACAAAAAACAAATAGTTTCCAATCATTGGTTGATGGAAGAGTCACAGTAACTTCAATTTTGTGAATATTGAAGCGAGAATCTTATCCTTGCCGGAATGTGAAAGCCTAAAAATTGATATACCCAAAGTGAGAATAAAAAAATGCAAAATCTTAGAAAAATAAACATTAAAACACAAAAAAAAGAATGTTGTTTTAATTAATATAATTTTCTGTTTTCATTAAGCAAGAGCTATGAACAAATTGCTACTTGAGAAATTCTTCTTCCACCATCTTAGTAACTAAGCATGCAACTCATCAATAACACTTGATGAAGACACAGGATTCCACATCTCTGACTCTAAAATGCTAACAAAAACTTCCAAAAAAAAAATATTGCATCATCACACTTGATCAAGCAGGAGAAAAAACATAATAAAATAAAATCCACCAATAAAGCCACAACTGCATGAAATTTGAATTAAAAAAAATAAAAAATATGTGAAATTTAAAAAATTATCAGACACAAATGATACATGAATATAGAATGAAGTGGGGGGGGGGGGGAAATTGTAACAATGAGAATTAGGTATCAATCAAATTTTTAAGAAAATAATATATTATTTTAAATACTTTTCTATAGAATCAGCCTCTTTTTCAAAAAAAAAGAAAGTTTGTTTTTTTTATGATGGTAAACAAATACTATAAATAAATAAATTAACTTTTTTCTTAAATGTTTTAAAAATAATTGATGCAACATAATTTGGGAAATATTTTTCTAATTATGTAACTGCTTTTTTTTAGTACGTGCAAAGGATCACACAGGAAGTGTTGTAAGGTTTGCTATGGTGGTGTTTCGCGGGTTCGAGTTTGTGTTTCTGTTTCAGGTTTTCATTTTTCATTCCAAAAACAGAGATGTACAATTAAAACATTATTAATGAAACTGAATACCTTTCTGCAGATGCTATTGTGAGTCCATTTGAATCACACCTCAGAGTCTGAAAAATTTTCTCAAGTGGCACGATTTCCTGCAAAGAGATTAAAAGGAAAAAAGGAAAAAAATAAAATCATAATCCACACAAAAACTGAGGAAATTTGGCAAAAAAACAAAACAAAACTTAAAACTTCCAACACCAGGAACATAAAAACAAAACCCAGAAACACTCATCAATCCCATGCTTGCTACTCCTATTTTTCAACTGCAAAAAAAAAGGTAGACATGAATGATGTGGTGGCAAGAAACACATCACCGACAGTGTAGTAGAACGTAGTAATGTCTTGGAACATAATACATGCTGCAACAAAAAATAAAGTAAAAAATATTAACTACCAAGCTGTAGTGAAAATGTTCATATCCTTTTTTATTGTTATGCTAGAAATAAAACAGCAACAACAACGTTTTTTTCCTTATTGTTTTTTTTTACTTGCAACAACAGAAAGCAATAGAGTAGTAATGTCTTGGAACATAATACCTGTTGCAGCAAAAAATAAAATAAAAAACATTAGAAAAGCAAACATCCATGAGAACGAAAAGCAAACATTCATGAGAACATAAAAAACACTAAACAAACAACCATGAATTACCAGGAAAACATCAATAACAGGAAGCAAAAGTCAAAACTTCTCCACGCAACAAAAAATGGACAACAACAAAGGGACCAAAAATACAGAAAAATGAAAAGTTAACATGCATGAGAACAAAAATATCAAAGGGACCAAAAACACAGAAAAATGAAAAGTTAACATGCATGAGAACAAAAATAAAACATGCATGAGAACAACAGGGAAAGAAAAAAAATTCATATTATCAACAAATCATTTCCTTACACCTTCAATGCAAAAGGAAAATCATCTTGGCCCTTTAACAAATGGGAATGGAGGCTCCTAAAATTACCCTCAGAACCTGATCAAGCAAAAAAAACTTGTACTGTCAACAAATCAAAAAGAACCTGAAGAAGCAGAAAAAAAATAATCCGAAGAAGTAGAATGCTAGAAATACCTTGGCAGCTCTGGTTGTAGCTCTAGACCAACGGGAAATGGCAGTTGAGGGAAATAAAAAACAAAAAACAAATATGAAAGCGAGTTGTTTATTTCAAAGTATAGATTGGATCCAACCAAACTGCACTTTTTAGTTATAACTAATAATTTTAAAAGTGCCACAAATTTAAAATTAAAATAAGAAATAAGAAAACATACCCAAAAATATCATCTTGACATTTGATCAAACACATAACCTGCAACCAATAAATGTCCTAATGAACATGATCAGAAAATGCATAACTGTGAGCACTAAAAATACCATTGAGCCACAGACACCCTGATCCAAATAAAAATTGCAAAAATAAAAACCGCAAAAAGATACTGTGAGGTGTAGAGCTTGCATGCAAATCCAGATAATTAAGCATTGAGGAAAATACATAAAAATTATAGCTTACCTCGTAGATTATCCCGTAAAACTCTGAACAATATTAGAAATATGAGTTTAAGGAAAAAATAGTAACGAAACATCCAAAAAAACCACAAAAAATCAGACAAAAAAAAAACATAAACACCGTTTTAATAAAATCAAAATAAAAGAACCTCTATCTTCCTCTTAATTTCTTCGACAACTTCTTTGCCAAAGCCGCTGTTGTTACTGTAGCCTGTTTCAAAAATAAAACCTGTTAATTTTTTGCCTTTTCTTTTTCTGGGGTGGATTTTCTAAGCAAAATGTGAAGAAGCGAAAAAAACACAAAAGGAATAGAAAGAAGAGTGAAAGGAAACAACACGAACTGGTGAGAATGTTCCAAGTGGTTATGTGAGATCCTCGTGCAGAGACCAAAGCGAGCAGCAAATGAAGAAGAAGAACAAAGAATGCATTGCGAAAAGCGGGTGACTTCAGCATTTCGGGGAAAGTTCAGTATCTGAAAAAAAAAAAGAGAAAGAGATAAACGGAGGAAAGAGAAAGATTTAGGATTTGAGACAAATTATCAAGCAAAATTAAATGGGAAGATTGAGGAAGAGAAAGAGAAAGAGGGAGAAAGAGAAGATTGAGAATAGAGAGTAACGTGGAGAAGATTGAGGAAGAGAAAGAGAAGATTGAGGAAAGGAGAGTAACGTGGAGAAGATTCAGGAAGAGAGATGAAAGTTTCGATTATTAAGTGAAACTAAATAGAGAGTTGAAATCCGCCAATCAGGGAGTGACATATGTTCGAAACTGCCCATGCAACGCGACACGTGACAGGGGCAACAGAAAAAAAAAGTGCAAAAAAATAAAGGGACAAAATGACAAAAAAACCATGGAAATGGACAGGTGTCACAACCTTAGGTAGGGGCACAATAGATTTTTCCATTAAAAATAAATATATATATTGTGACCTTTGAATGGATAGTCATTGTGTGGGCCATGTGAATGCATGGTGTATTGAGGATTTCAGAGGTAATAATTCAAATAAATGAGTATCAAATGCTTTATTTATAAATTTCCAGAGTCATATAATTTTGACACGTGTATAATTAACTTCCTATATCTAAAAGTGTCACTTGTTTTATTTGATCTTCAATGAAAAACTGCTGCAATTGCTCCTTTTTAATTTGAATTTCGATTTTCCTTTTGATGGCTTCTGAATGCACGTGCATAATTAACCCATCAAAACCAACTTCTGTGAAAAGAAGCTTTCTGGAAACACATTTCGACAAACCTCAATCGAAAATATTTTTGGACAAACCCCAATCAGAAACATATTTTGACAAGATTAATATAATAGATGGCTCCCATATTATTTTTTACAACTATTATTTCTTGAAACTAATCTTTTCCATTGAAATTGACTATAAAAAACCAACTCTTCCATACTTGAGAAATTTTACTTAAGAGAGATAACAACTGAATAATAACTTTCAATGTGCTCTTCAAAATAGGGATTTAGATTTATAATATACAAATAGATTATTTAAACTTATATCATAAATGGAATTCTAATTAGTTCACTATACATACACTAAAAATAATGTCTGTTAAATTATAAATTATTTTATAATAAAATTTGTTTACTTTTTAGAAAAAAGACTATGCACTAAGAGTATAAAAAAAATTATACGGTTATCTAATAACATAAATTACTATGTATAGTATAAGTTTATTAATTTTTATAATAAATATTTTAAAATAATATCAATTGTGATTTTTATTAATTAATAATATAAGACTGTTATAGACAGACAAAACTATTTTTTAACCTTTTTCTTGTATATATATATATAACACTTCACTTTAGATTTTTTTTTTATAGAGAATTACATCAACTACACTAATAATGATTATTAAATATTTTTTATAATCATAAATTAATAACAAAAAAGATTTATTTTGAATTCATGTATAAAAGTCAATTTTAATATTATAAATTTTTATTTTATAAATTTAGAGAGCACTAAATATTAAATATTCATTAAGTATAATAAATATAAAATAGTTGTAAAGTATACATTAATATTATTATTATTATTATTATTATTATTATTATTATTATTATTATTATTATTATTATTATTATTAATGTTGTCTTTTTAATCCTTCCGTCAATTATAATATTTTTTTTCCAGAAATTTGTTTGTTATTTTTTATAAGACTCTTTTTTAATTTATAGATGTCTTAATTATTTTTTTCTACATATTCTTATTTAATTATTTTCTCTTTAAATATTAATGAGAAATAATTAAATGGATAGAGAGATAAAAAATATAATTTTAAAATGATAATACAAATAATTACATATTTAATATGATTAATTAAATTAATTATTTTTCTTAAAGAGCATGAATTAGTTAAAGGAGTTTTATAATTAAATATATAATAGTTTTCTGTATTTATTCCTGACCGTGAAAGTATTATACCAGCACTTGGTAGCATTTTCTTAGAAGAAATGTCAACTGAAACAACATGCAATAAAACCTATTTTCTTACATATTGGTGCTATCCATTGCCGTGAAGAACAGCTTGGTCCCTGGCGATCATTAAAAGAAGGCATATCCCACTGATTCTCATGATGAAGTTACCAATTTGCATAGCCAAAATCTGATGAGCAATCAAATTGTGAAGAAAACCTGTTTTTCAATGCCCTATCTCAAGGAAACAGCTATAAGTATAGCACATAAAATTATATATGTTGAAACGTGTGATTAGCTTTTCTTGCACTTCTCAGAAAGGGTAGTATTTAATTTATTTTTTTTGGTTTCTAATTTCTGTAAGTAAATAGAACTATGTGAACCCGACAATGACCGGGTTAGACGCTTATTTCAGCATTAAATGCAATCATTGACTCTCGGCCCAAACATGTTGAGACTTGGAACAATTTTTAAATTAACAAAAAATATTATTTATTTGTTTGTGTTAAATATATGGTGAAATGTTGGTGAGTATTAACCGTCCAATGGAAGAACCTATTTAAATTTGGTTTGACTCTTATTTATCTATACCCGATGAACGTTCCCAAATGTCGAATCCAAATTTAAAATTTGTCTTGCTTAAATATTACTAGTACTAATCCAAGTCATTTCTATCAGTATATTTTAGAAAGGAATACTTCAAAAAGCGGTTTCATTAATCAGTGTTTTCACTGATTATAGATTTTTTTTTCTATATTCACTTATTAAATATTTAATATTTAAAAATTACCGATGAAAAATATATTAGGATTTATGATGAAGGTCCAAATTAAAAGTGTGGCTTATTTTTTTTTTATAATGTTCAATCTAAAATATTCTCTACATTAATTTTTTTTTCCACTAAAATGTTCTTCATTAAAATCAATCCTTGAATGAAGTGACGGTAAGATAGAAATATAACTCATTAATATTTGTTATTTTTTTTAGAAGGATAGTTTTGAAAGAAAAAACTAAGTTAGGACATTTAATGATGTTAACTAAATTAATTAAATTTTTTAATCTTGATGAATTAGTTAATTGGACCTTATAATAAGAATTAAAGCTAAATAGTTTTTAATAAAAACTTTCTAGTTGTAATTCTAAATTATTAGTAGTATGAAAACAATAGTAATAAATACTCCATCCGCTTCTTCATAAAGGTACTTCTAATAGAATCACACAACCAATATAATTGAATAAGGAGCTAGGAGGACCAAGTTGGTTGGAACAACCTTTGGTTGATGACGTGTTACTATATCTAGATATGAAGGAATATGCATGTGTATGATCCTTCCTTTGTATGCCCATTCAGACCTTGGGATGTCATTAGTAATCAATGTTGAAGCTTGTCTAAAAAACTTGTGGGAAGGAGGCCATGTGAATGGAGGATTTACTAAGTTTGTCTAAAAAACTTGTGAGAAGGTTGTGGATGTATGGATAAGAGCCTCAACCACGGAAATAAATCATTGTGAATGTAGGCATGAGAGGTCAAACCACATTTAGTTGTATTGTGGATGTAGGCATGAGGAGCCGAACCACTTCAAAAAAAATTATGATCTTCAGTAGACCAATAGCAGGTAGTCATGATGAGGTAGG
>NC_038252.2:10838343-10887657 GCF_000004515.6 Glycine max | reverse complement strand
TTCTTCTCAAAGGCTATAACTAACTTCTTTCAACCCATAGAGATGGTTCTCATAAAAGATCATATTCACATCATCATCTCGATCAACAAATCATCAAGCATCAATCATAGAATTATTCACTAATTTCAACATTCCATTTCAATACACACACACACACACACTACTTTAAATAGGCTTCACAATTAACCATGTACATCATTATGGAAGAAAAAGTAGTCATTATTCATAACTTTGGAAAGTATTTAAACCAAGGTAAAGAAAAGTAAAAATTGTTACTTGTCCAACAAGTTAAGTTTTCTACCACTTAACTCTCATTTGCTTGCCCAATGAGACAAACTTGCTTATCAAGTTAAGTTAACTTAACTCGCATCTACTCACGCAATGAGACAAACTCGCTCAGCGAGGCTACAAATTTCGCAAAACACGAATTCTTGCTTCCAAACCAAAATTAACTTCATACCCATAATGATATGAACTTATCAACGCCCAATTATGTAAAATATCCTTTGCACTGGATGGAAGAGCCATTGAATAAAACAAGGCATATGAAATTCAATGTGTTTGAAGATATTCAAAGATATAAGAAGATATTGAATATGTCAGAAGATATTCAAGATACCATTAGATTTAACGTTTACTTTAAGATTTAGAGTTAATATGATTAGGATATGTTTTATATCTTACGTTTGGATTTGTTTCCTTTATTCGGATGAGGATCTTATCTTTTAAGATTTTTTTTCCTTTATTAGGATGAAGATCATATCTTATTAAGATGTGTTTTCTCTATTAGGATTTTATCTTATCTTTAGTCATATAAGATTAGGATTTCTATTTCTATTACTTGTTTTTCAATTTTCCTATAAATAAGTTGAATATTAATAAAATGAGAGTTTTCTCCATTGTGAGAGTTTTGCCTTTGTTATTGAGTTAAGAACTTTATAGTGTTGATTCTACTGGAAAGTCCCAGTTTGGGTCACACTTCTTGATAACATTGGTTCTACTAGCAGATAGTGGTTAGGGTAAAGCTTCTCTTGATAACTTTGGTTCTATTGGTAGGTCGCGGTTAGGGTTTAGTTCCATTGCTTGATTTCAAGATGATCCTATAAGTCAATTCATATCATTTGGTATCAAAACTTCAGCTCTTGAAATCAGGTGTTATCTATTCTTTGTTTGTTTCTTCTACGATCTTTTAAAAAAATTGCTTTCGTTGTTGCTTTTCTTATTTCTTCTATTGTTTCATTTATCTTTGTTCTATTTCCTTGAGTCTATTCATCTTCCCTTGTTATATTTCCTTGAGTCTGTTCATGTTCCTTTGTTCTATTTCTTTGAGTTTGTTCACCTTCCATTATTATTCCTTTGTGCTTGTTCTTTTTTTGTTCTTCCTAGTAAAAAAAAATTTGAAAAAAAAGTTGCCAAAAAAATTCTAAACAAAAAAGAAATATTTGAGTGAAAACACAAGTGACTAAAACATTATTTGAGTGTAAACATGTGATAAAGTGTTTGTGTGAGAATTTTTTTTTACTAACTCAATTTATGGGTGGGGGAGAAGAAGTAAATGTTAGGTTGATGATGATGGCTATTCAAGAACAATTCAAGGCTCTAAATAAAAAATTGGATGATTTACAATATACATCCAGATTTAGAAGTTCAATGCAGAATACTTATGAAGAAAAGGAAAAGAAGTATTTAAATGAAAACACTAGAAGGAGAAGAGGAGGTGACTTTAGAAGAGATAATTATTTGGGAAATATTAAGATGAGAATCCCATTATTCCAAGGTAAGAATGATCTTAAATTATATTTAGAGTGGGAGAGAAATATTGAACTTGTGTTAGAATTTCTTAGAGGAGGAGAAGATTAAACTAGCAATTTCTAAATTCATTGATTATGCTAGTAGTTGGTGGGATCAATTTGTGAGTAGTAGGCGTACATGTGGAGAAAGGCCTATTTGTACATGGGAAAGGATGAAGGTTGTCATGAGAAAGAGGTTTGTACAAAATCGCTACCAAAGGGATTTGCGTTGTAAGTTACAAGGATTCTCTTTTGTTCATAATTAGCAGAAAATTACACCTTTGTCTACTAAGCAAGATTTTGAAGACAAAATAAGGATGAGAAAAGCAAGAAAGTTTGATACATCAAAACAAAAAGAGAGAGAAAAAGAAAAAGAGATGAGTGAAAAAGAATTGAAAGAAAAAAGAGATGAAAGAAAAGGAGAGAAAAATAGAGATAGAAAAAGAGTTAAAAGAAAAGGATATGGAAAAGAAAGAATTGAGACAAAAAGATGAAGAAAATGAAGAAGTGCTCCCAAAGGAGGAATGCAAAGTCTCATTTTCTAACCCTTATTTATAAGTGATTCTTTTCTTTTGAAGGGACTTGAAGGTACTTTCAAAGGAGGAATGCAAAGTCTTATGTTCTGACTTGTTGTTTACAAGTGATGATTCTCTAGTGAAGAGACTTGAAGAATAACTTCCTAGAGAAGAAGGCAAAGCACAAAATGAAGTCCTTAATCTTTGCAAGACACAAGTACCTCAAGGGTTGGAAGATCCAATTTTGAATACTTATAGAATTTGACTATTTCCTAAAGCCAAATATGAGTCCCCTTTTAGACTTTATTTCTTTCTTCTAAATTTCATTGTCGACTAAATTGTTTTGATTCCTAAGGAAGAGTTCTAAATAAAAGATCAATGGGCAAGACGATTTGGAGAAGAGGTGGACATATATGAGGAACAAGAAAGCATTGGGAGAAGAAACTTGTCAAGGCCCTTGATGTGAAACACGTGTTAATTCTTGATTCGCATGATACTTTTAACCAATTTAATTTGAAGATAAATCACTTTGAAGAGGAAGGGAATGATATGAACCTATCAAGGCCCAATTATGTATTCGCACTGGATGGAAGGACCATGGAATAAAACAAGACATGTGATATTCAATGTGTTTGAAGATATTCAAAGATATAAGAAGATACTGAAGATATTCAAGATATCTTTAACATTTATTTTAAGATTTAAAGTTAATATGATTAGGATATATTTTTTATCTCATCTTTGGATTTGTTTTTTTTTATTAGGATAAGGATCTTATCTTTTAAGATTTGTTTTCTCTATTAGGATTTTATCTTATCTTTGGATTTGTTTCCTTTATTATGATGAGGATCATATCTTATTAAGATCTATTTCCTCTATTAGTACTTTATCTTATCTTTAGTCATACAAGATTATGATTTGTTTTCTATTTTCCTATAAATAGGAAGTCGTGTAATGGAAAACTAAAGTAATTTGAATATTAATACAAGGGGTGTTTTCTCCATTGTGAGAGCTTCCCTTTTGTTCTTGGGTTAAAAATTTTATAGTGTTAGTTCTACTGGCAAGTTGCAGTTAGGGTCATGCTTTTTGATAAGATTGGTTCTACCGGTAGGTCACATTTAAGGTCAAGTTCTTCTTGATAACTTTGGTTTTACCAATAGGTTGCAGTTAGGGTTAATTTCCTCTTATTTCCTTTGATTGATTTCAAGATGATCCTATAAGTTGATTCGTATCACAAAATTTATATGTCGATTCACATCAAAAGAACATACATACCAACATAGAGTTAAGCTTCCTTTACCTTTAGGGTTCCAAGCCTAGGTTTCCAAGGAGAGGAGAGAATGGAGAGGGCTTTGCTCAACAAGAGGGCCTCTTCTCCCACAACAACATCAACATCACCCAAACCCATGGAAAAAAAAAACCCACCAACACTAAAAGACTCTATCACAAATATTCATTATGGGTCTACCCATGGAAAAAAGGAAGAAAATGAAAAAAAGAGCTCACCATTCCAATAATGGGGCCACAAGCTCAAGAGAAAGGAGGAAAACATCTTGCCTTGAAGAGAATCAAGTGTAACGACCCGTCTCGTCGCTACGATATCAACACTCTAATATGCGATAATTTTAATTTTTATAAAAAAAAGAACTCCCTTAATTTGCTTATGAAAATAGAAGTAATTTTGTCCCAACATATATTCGCTAAAACATACACATTTACTTAGGTGAATATATATATAGGGACAACAACTTAGTATACGTCATCCACATGATGGAAAATTAAAATTTGTTCATGCATATAAGTAAAATCTGAAGTTTACATCTTTGATTCAACAAAATGACTCATAACCCAACTATGGAGGAGTTGATAAACAAAATACAACTCTCTCCTAAAATAAAGCCAACATCATCACGTCGGCTCGGCGGCTCCTCACCATAATCTTACTCCCTACACCCTGCTGCTGTCAATCTGCTCCCACGAACAATGTTCGCGATCATCACAGGTATCAACCACACCATACAAAATTGCAAGGGTGAGTTCATTATAAAAAGAACCAATATCAATTCCAAATAACCACAATTAGCAAGAAACATAGGCAAACATTATGAGCTTACACAACATTCATTATTCGACACTCACATCCAACAATTGTTCATCATCCACATTCAACAATTACTCGTCATCCATATTCAACAATTACTCATCATTCATCCATGGATCCAATCAAGACTGCACAAAATGATGCATGCACCTGACTCAACTCTCAGATGCAATGTGGTACGTAGCAACAACCAAATCCCAGAAAATAGCCTAAGCGTGTCCACACGACACTATCACTTAGGAAACCATGCAGAGTTCTTCGAGACCACTCTGTTGTGCACGTAACTGCCCTTCCTATAGGTGATCAGCCTGGGGCCCAAAGGAGTTTCCTACCAGGTGACACGCCCCCTCAATATAAAGTACACTTTGCCACAATTATTCTATTTCCTGTGTCATATGAGGTATGAACGTGGCCACAAGCAAGTGCCAAAGACCATGGACCAATTAAAGCGCCTAAGCATCCCCTAAAAAATGCTTAGATTCTTTAACCACGCTTGTCCCCCACGAATGGGCCATCCGACAAGGTCATTGCACTTCCCCCCCATGAACATACACTACATACGACGTATAAACGTGGCCACAAGGAAGTGCCAAAAACCATGGACCAATTAAAGCGCCTAAGCATCCCCTCAGAAATGCATAGATTCTTTAACCACGCTTGTCCCCCACGAATGGGCCATCCGACAAGGTCAGTGCACTTCGCCCCCCACGAACATACACAACATCCAACGTATCAAATATGGGCACCATAAAGTGCAATGACCATGGACAAATTAAAGCGCCTAAGCATCCCCGCAGTGAATGCTTAGATTCTTTAACCACTCTAGTCCCCCACAAATGGGCCGCCCGACAAGGTCAAAACACCCCCCATGAACATACA
The DNA here is from genome assembly GCF_000004515.6 of Glycine max. Taxonomy (NCBI): domain Eukaryota; kingdom Viridiplantae; phylum Streptophyta; class Magnoliopsida; order Fabales; family Fabaceae; genus Glycine; species Glycine max. The sequence continues at coordinate 10,882,372 of NC_038252.2, read as the reverse complement.
CAACATGCACATGCCAATGCATTTCCAACATCAATCAACATTCCATTTCCATATCATTCTCAACATAAATATCATCTCGTCTTAATGACATTATCAACAACAACAACAACCTCATTTCATATTCACATAATCATCAACAATAACATCAATTCATGTTGACATGGTCTTTATTAACAACGTCATCTCAAATCAATATCATCATAATTATCAATATCACCATATATCAATTAAAATCCTCAATAGTGACATCAGCAATAAATTGCATTCCGCACATACATATTTTCTTTCATGCTTGAGATTCACATTTCCCAGGTCTTCAAACAACACAAATCAAATAGAGACAACAATTTCATTCATCACAATAAATATATATATCGCATCCCATTCGTCAAAACATAGTTTTTCCTAAAAAACCAGCATGCATATTAATAACAATTATATCGCATCCCATTAGTTAAAAGCATGATTTCTCTTGGAAAACTCGCATGCACATCAAGGACAATCATATTGCATCCCATTAGTTAAAAACATCGTTTTCTATAAAAGAAAAATCAGCATGCAACAGGGACAGACAATTATTCTCATAGCTAGGTTCCTTGACCCTAACTATGGTGTTAAAACGATAAATTTTATAATAAACTCCCCTCACCTATTGTGAGCTACCCGCGGGTTCCTCGTCAAGTCACTTGGAAATTTCTTTTTCGTCCCCACTCGTTGGTTCCATGTAAGCCTCTACCATACCAAAACGAAGGAGACTTCATATGGATTTCAGAAACAAAGCTAATAACAATGCTCTGGGTCAAACACCCACGTTGCGACACCCTCTACCCCTCACATATATATTAATAAAGGAATAAAAATTCAAATATTAATTAAAAATATTTTTAAAACATTTTTAAATACAAGCCTTTCAAATGGGTAAAAGGCTCACATTCACTTTCTTCTACATCATATTCAAACTTGTCCAAATAAATAATAAAGTCATCTCGGCTCAAAGAAGGCCATCTAAGTTTCATGCAATTAATATAAAACTTATATCCTAATGTCACGTCCTATCAGAGCGTGGTGTTCCCGTGCCCTTTAGCATGAGGTTCTTCATAGTCATCCACCTATTCATCTGCTCCCCCGAACACAAAGTTCAAGATCATCACAGGATTCAAACACAAACAGCAAACCGGGAGTGAGTTATCACATTTCTAACTACTAGAGAGAAACAACACAACTAGATATACATATAATATAAACCAAATAAAACTTACTTACACGTAATTCACGTAATTCCACCACTTTGTCATCCAAAGTTCACTTTTCATCCATCAATCACAGTTTTCAATCATCAATCACATTACATAAGAATCACACACTCCGATCAAGAAATAATAACACATCAATTTCATAATAAACAATTAGCAAGCGTATGCAACAGTTATGCTAAGACTCAGGCCTATATGCAATGTGGTACCATGTCAGTGAAAAACCTCGTCGGGCGCCTAGGAGTACATGACAAGGCAAACCACACAACAGTAAGTCAAGTCACTCTCACTAGGTAATATCATAGGGAGACCAGTCAGGGTCATAGTGTTTTGCGAGAATGCTCCAACCATATGGGATCAACATAGGCTTAAAGGAGCACTCAAACCGTGTGACCCCCAAGGCCTACACTCCGAAGAGTCCGTCAGGGCCTCTCTCTCCTGATTCAGGTCCAACCCAAAAAACATTTTAGCACACAGACTCTATCTATGAACTGTACAAAACACATGACTCCTCAATTGTTCTCAAAATAATTTTAACTCGTCGCCCTTTAAGGGTCTTATCATTAACTCGTCGCCCTTAAAGGGACTTAACATCAACTCGTCGCCCTAAAAGGGACTTAACATCAACTCGTCGCCCTAAAAGGGACTTAGCATTAACTCGTCGCCCTTGAAGGGACTTATGATCATGTGATTGTACAATTCATAGTTCACAACTCAATGCACACAACACTTCAATGCACATATATATCTCAATCATATACATACTCAATTTATCACATACACTTAATCCCAATCACAATGGTATAATCTCAATTTAACATGTTATCACACCTCATGAACATATACACTTTATCTATGAACTATGCAATACACACATTTACTCAATTGTTTTCAAAATCATTTTAACTCGTCGGGTTCCCACAGTGGATCCCATCACAATACTCGTCGCCCTTAAAAGGTCTTACAATTGTGTGATTGCACAGTTCATAGTTCACAACTCAATACACATGTATTTCATCATCCGTCACATGTTCAATTTATCACATACTCACAGTTTGAATCATCATTTCATAACCTCAACATAACAATTTATACAAAAGATTTTACCACAACATGGGATGTAAAACCTCTAAAATAGTTTCTCACAATTGTATCAAAATCAATAAATCAAAATCATGGGTTAAACACAAAGACATCAAGAGCACTCAAGTTTATCAATCAATTCTCATCAGGACATCAATTGGTACATAGAACACAATAATATTGCATTCATAATCATAAAGAAAAATTATAATTCAATAAACATCCTAAAATAAACCCAAATTTAGTTCTCTAAGAATCCCTACGCATGTTCTCACTAACCCCCAATTGTGAATAACTCATCCCTTACCTCTGAGCGGACTCACGTGTCTTCAGCCAACGGTAGTAACATCTCTAGTGGTTTCCTGAGATTCCTTCAGTTATTCCTCCGACTGCTCCGATAGAATTCTCAAACGTTAGAGAGACGGAGAAGAGATTGAAATCTCCACTTGTACTGTCTTCATGTGATTCCTTTTTCTCCCTCCAAAAATATTATCTCGAAAATCCCAACGGTGGAAGTGTGCGAAATTGAATTTTGAACAACATATCCAAATTTCATGAAAATCCAACGGTTAACGAAACCGGGATCATAGTTTTACCGAGACAGTTTTGGGTTTCTGCGGGAAATTAAAATTCTACAATGCGAAGGGTTTTCCTCTAAGCTCATATATGATTTTGAAATTCCCAACGGTTAGAATGTTAGAAATTGGGTTATGAACGTGGTACTCAAATTTCACGAAGATCCAACGGTGAACGAGTCCGAGATCGTCATTTTTCTGAGACAGATTTGGTGGATTACGGGAAAAAGAAAGGGTTTTTAGAGGAGAAGGGGGAAAACGAAAATGAGGCAAAAAAGAGGCACCTGACTTAACATAACTATTTATACCTAGGGTGCTCAGCCTATTATTTGCTCTATATTTATTTATTTATTTATTTTATAAAAACAAACTCTATTTTATTTTCTATCAAACAAATAAATGAAATACTCTTTTTATTTTCTCTCAAATCATTATTTTAATTAATAATTATATCTCCTTATTTATTTATTTATAAAATCTCATCATTTTTTCTAAAACTCTATTTATTTATAAATAACAATCCTTTTTAATCTAGATTACAAAAATTGGGATGTTACACACGTCACTACATGAAAGGGAGGGCTGAGAGCATTTTGGGTTTTACAAAGAGACATCATTTTGAAATTTTGATCACGCCAATGTGACTGAGGTTCAGTGTAGGTCACGAAAATAGCACCCATTTCAGAAAAGGATAACTTTTACAAAGTCTCTCTGCTCTAGGGTTCTTTTTTAGAGGAAGCGTAAAACATGCAATGGAAGTTTCCAAACTCAGAAATGATGCAAAGGTAAAATGAAACTAACAAGAAACAAGCATAGAATCACGGTTACCTCAAGGAAAACCACAAAGGTCAGACCGGGCTTCGTTCTCAACCGAAACCGCGAGGCAAGTTTGGAAGATTCTACTTCTGTTAAAGGGTTCCTCTCGGTGTGGGGTTTCAATGGAGAACAACGGCGGTTTGTGGTGGCTACTAGTGGCTGTGGGTGATGGAGAAAGAGTTTGGAACGTTAGAAATGGTTTTGGAAGAAAGAAGGAGAAGAAATGGCCTTTTTCCAAATCTACTTGGACTACAAGGCTCAAAACGCACAAGTGACTAATGCTCTCGGAAACGGAAGCGTCGCGTACACTTCAGACGTCTTCTCAAAGATCCCAATGGTCAGATCATGGACAAATTTTTTTGAAGCTCCAAACCAAATTTCGGGAAGATCCAACGGTTAACGAAGGCTGAGAAGCGTTTTTACCGAGACAGCTTCATGTAGCTTCCTTGAGAAGCTTCATTAAGAGGCTTCCTCGAGAAGCTTCCTCGTGGCTTCTTTGAATGAAGTTTATTCATTAATTGATGAGTTTTAATTGCTTTAAGTATGCTTGTTTTGGTGAGCTTACCATTACATTTTGGTACACATAGTTGTGACCGTGATGATCTCGAATTTCATATTCGTGGAATCAAGTGACTAGGAGGTGGATCTTTCCTATGGAAGCATTGTGGAAAGACATGCATAGACATGAAGATGTATTTTCATGTGAGAAAATCGCAAGTGCACGGTAGTCGTCAAAGAGTAATATTGAATCCACAAGAATTGCATTTTTGGATTTAGCAATTATCACAATTAAATAGAAATCAAATAATTGAGAAAAGATTTAGAATTGATTTGGAAGATTTAGAGATTTAACTAAAAATCTAAAGATTAAGTAGAAGATAAAGATAAAGATAAAAGTAAAAATAAGAGAATATTTGATTTGAATAAAATTTAAATTTGAGAAATTTTGAGATGGAGGTTTCACACCAAGACTCTTGATCGATTAATATATCAATTCAAGATTCTTTTTAATTCTTTTCTAATGACAAATTAATCTAATGTGATCTTTGTTCTCTTTCAAGAAATTGATAATAAATCTATTATGATAAATATTCTAATTTAATATTATATTTTATTCTTCTATTTTAAAAACTTGTATTCTATTTAAATTTTAAATAACAATAACTTGATTAAATATTATAATAATATATAAAATGTAAAGATTACTGTAGTATTAAAGAGATGAAAAAGACATAACCGACAAATGCACAGTCAAGCTAATTAAGGAATTATAATGCATGATTATTTTTAATATATATATATATATATATATATATATATATATATATATATATATATATATATATACTACTTGAATAGTGTACAGCCATAAAATTACGTATGTAACAACGAAACAAAATATAATATCAGGTGTTGTCGTCAAAAATAAAAAAATTATTTTATTTATATAAAATTAAACTAAAGTAAGGAAATAAGATAGTAAAAATAAATTACAATTAAATAATTAAAAATTACATAAATTAATTATTTAAATTTATAGATGTAGAAGATTAATATTACCAATAACAATTGACATGGGTTATACTAACATGTATCATTTAATCCAGTACTTTTGGGTTTGAATTCTGGTTGATATGAAAAAAATTGAGTTGTATAAGGTAAAGAAAAGATCTTTTATCAAATTGCAAAGCAAAACTCCAATTTAAAAATATATTTAACTTTTTTTAGTATCATTGGTATAGAAAATCTATCAACATTATTGATGATTTATCTTAGTTGAAAAATTTGACTTAGGTCTTGAAATCTTGCTCAAGGATACTATGGCTAATATCAGTTGAAGTAACGACTTATTTGTAAAATATATTTAACTTATAATTAGTTTTGGCATAACCTTTTAAATTTTAGGAATTGAATATTAATAGTTTTTCTATCTACCCTTATCTATTAAATTTTAGCTATTCTATTTGAGTTAATAATGTTTTATTTTTACTCTTCTCAAAGAATGATAGGTGTCATTTCAAACTTTTCTTTGATCTTATCTATTTAATAATGTTTATTGGTGCGATTAATAAGAATCACAATTGCCTTTAAATAATTAACGTCTCAAATTTAGCCTTTTCGATTAGAAGAATAAGCTTCCTAAAAAAACAAAAATGAAAAGAATAAGCAGTTAGAGCGTTGCTTCCTTTTGCATTCTACTCGAGTCGGCTAAATGAATTTCAAAATCTTGGCTAAAATCCAAAATTGTCTTGTATTCCAATTTTTATTTTTCGTTGAAGACTTTAATCCTTTTAACTTGGTCTATAATTGATAAATTTTAAATATATGCGTGATCCCTATATAATTTATCTTGATTTTAGTTTTAGTTCTATATCTTAATTTAAAATTTTAGGTTTTAATCTCCATAATTTATTTATTTTTTATTTTGGTTCTTGTCACAAGTAATATATCACACATGTATTCTTTAAAATAACAATAAGCTATATAGGAACTGAAACCTATAAATAAAACTGAGGACTAAAAGTCAAAATATTAAAGCATACAGATCAATAGTAAAGGTCAAACTAAATTTTATGGACTAATTAAAATATACTACAACCTAATCTATAATTTTAATTTATTAATATTTTGTACTTTATAATGATATTAATTTAATTCTACTTTTCTTTTATTATAATATAGCTTTGCAGCAGCATATGACATGTATATGCAAACTTGCGATAATGTGAAACTCTGCATTGTCACTTTGAAAATGTAGGTTATATTAATGACCAATATTTTCTCAGAATCAATAAAGTGCTGAAGCAAAACTAGCTAGTGACTTGAATTTTGGTACAGGTTTGCCTAAGTTCAAAGGTATCCAAGTTTGACGAGCATAAAGATTCCAACTTTTGGATGGCACCCTCAAGGCATTTGTACATACTAGCTTGACATAGAGCACACAAAAGCAAAAGGTTGTGATAAAGTTTAATCTTTAAACTATAGGGGTGACAGTAGTAGTACGTTAGGATGATAACTTTACCTGCGGAATAGACAACTCGGTTGAGAAAAAAATGACATATAATATGAATATGGAAGTTGTTAATATTTAAGTTGGATTATTGGAATTTAAAGCGCTTTAGTTGTCATTAGGTTACGTAAGTTTGTAAAACAATTCAAGATCACGACAAGAAGGAAGGAAGGAAGGAAGTGGAAGCTGAAGGTATAAAATGATAACAAGAGTACGATTTTAATTTTAACAGTAACCCTAATGTTGACAAGTGCAAAATATAGATCATGAACCTAGTTAATTTGTCAAAAGTATGATGGACAGGTTACTGATGATAAATTAGTTCACATGTACTTTGATGAAGTTAAGAATTGATTTTATTTATGTTTATTTTAGCATGTAGATATTTGATAATTGTTTGGGACCAAGGATTTAGTAAGAAAAAGAAAAGGAGAAATTTTTTTAATTTAACATTTGTTAAAGCGAAGGATAAATTATGTATTTTTTTTTACCTTTCCGATATATTTAAATTATACCATTTCATCGTCCAAAAAAATATTGCACCATTTCTTCTGTTATAATTTTGAAAATTACAATTTTTTCCTCTTAAGAGATTAATACCCACACAGACACACATAGTTTGATTATAATAAAATTGTTATTATATAATACTTTATTTCATTTGAATGAAAAGATTTTGTATTATATTTTGATTATTATAACAAACTACGTTGCAGGTCCTAATATTGTTTGCCTCTAATTTAGTTTATGCTCAAATCATTGATAGGTAATGTAACACACTATTATGTTAAACACAACCCGTACTTATTCATTTATTTATTTTAGTTATAATGAAAATGTGAGTAATTTTTTTGTGTCGTTTTGAGATTTATGACATACGTAATTTGGATGGAGATATGAAATAAGAAAATAAATAAACAGTGTTAATAAGTAAAGAAATCAATGTAGACAATTACATAAATAATCGTGATCTTCTTAAATAGTTACATAAGTTCTTATTACAAAATAAATACAAGGTTAATAGATACCGGAAAAATATCTGTTAATTATTTCAACTCATACATTAATTACTACAAAAAAGAATGCGTATTTTTGACGGTCAAAATCCGTCGCATATCAAAAATTTGTCGGTAATTCAAAATTTTTGACGGACAAAATTTATCGGAAAAATGATTATAGAAAATTTTAACCGATGAATTTTTGTTATTTGTAAAAAATTTAATCGAAAATTTCTGACGGATTTTTTCCAACAGATATTTCCGTTGAAAATAATCAGTCGAAAAATCCGTCAAAAATCATATTTTATAAAGAATTTATTATTTCAATTATTTTTATTTTTTATCAATTATTAATACATACTTATAATTAACGAAATAGTGAAATTCATAAATCGAAAACATAAAGTAAAATAGACACAACTCTTCCCTCGATCGGTTAATCTCTGCAGCATATTGAGCGCGACTGGAAGATCCTTGAGTAGTGTTAGTCGATGAATACGATTAACTTTTGTGTACAAAAGTTGTGTATTTTGTATCAAACTTCTCCAATTTATAGTTGTTTTGTAATATTATAAGTACTTTCTATTAAATATAGGTAATAGATAATTTATACTTTTGTTTTTTGTGTATAATAATCAATTTCTCTCAATTTTAGGTTAATTAGGAAAATTAACAAAAGTGTTGTTTTCACCTTCTTGCTAAGCCAATCTGGTGGCTTAGGGAGCATTCGCTAAGTGCGACACTCAGTGGCTAAGCGCGAGGAAGAAGCCAGAAGAAGATGAGCTGTCAGGTTTGCTGAGCGCACCGCTCCAGGTCATCAAGCACACCGCTTCAGCTCATCCGCTAAGCGAGAGAAGCGTGCTAAGCCAAAATCCACTTATGCGCGCTAAGCGATTCAGATTTGCGCTAAGCGTGCGAGCACGGACCAACCCACCTATTTAAACTTGAAATCAGATTTTTTGGTGGAGTTTGGCATTTTTTCTTGAGAAGCCTCTGCATGCACGAGAGTCTGGCCTTGGCTTGAAGCTTTTGCATGTTTAGGAAGTTCTAGAGAGAGAAAGGTCCAAGTTCCAGAGAGTTATGAGAGATTTTGCTGTGTGAAGATCTGTAGAGACGAGAGCTCGAAGCGGAAGCTGTTCTGAGAGCTTGAGATGAGTTTGTGAGTGATTGTGAGATCCTAGAGGTGAAGGAGACATCCTCACCACTTGTATTTTTGCAATCTTTCATTTTGTTCTTCTCTGTGTTGTAAAGGAGGTTTCCGGACTATGGAAAACTAAATCCTCTATTGGATCTTCCCTGTAGGTACCTGATGTAAATATATTTCTATCTATGCAATGATGTTTTGTGTGTTCTCTATGCTATCTGCTTTTCATTCCAATATGCCTTTACCTTGATCACATAGATGCAAGCTTTGTTAGGGTCATTCAATAGTAGAAACTAGTCTGATTCTAAAGTCCTTGATAGTGCGGGGCTAAGTTGTTGTACTATCACGAGGAATCGGGGTACAAGAACTTAGTTGTGTATGTGTGTCTTAATGCGGTTCTGGTTGAGTTTAGTCTTACAAGAGGAATCTGCGGATGAGGCTTGATTAGAATTAGGCAAGGTTATCATGAGGAATCAGGGTCTAGCAGTCCAGGAGACAACATAGGAATACATGAGCATTGTTAGATAGAGAACATCCATTTTAGCATCAGGAACCTATTAGGAAGACCAACGCGTTCTCTACTTGTTTTTACACAACATTTCTCTTGCATGATTTTCTTTCTTTTTGCATAGATAGTTTACATACCTATTCACAACCACAATGATCTTTTCATACTAGACACCTATTTACCAAAATAGCTTGCCAGATAACACAAGTTTCCCGAGAGTTCGATACTCGATTCTTACCGTTTTATACTACTTGTGCGATCTGGTACACTTGCCGACCGCGAACAAGTTTTTGGCGCCGTTGCCGGGGAACTTCTTTTTATTTGGGAAGTTAGCTCGTTCTTAGGTGTCTATTCTTTATTTATTATTCTTTGATTGTTTCTGTGAATATTTGTTCTTTAATTTATATTTGTCTTCTCTTATTGAACTGGATAACCACTGTTCTGTTAGTACTATTTATGCATAGATCTCCCACAGGCACTTTAGTTCCTTTGAACTTAGAAATTGAAGCTACACTGAGATGGAACAGGGTTTAGAGGAGAAGGAAACTGTTGCAAGACAGAACAGTTGCATCTATTCTTGAGGAAGAGACCCATTTTTTGGATTCATCATCACCTGATTCACCATCATCAAGGGAATCCACTAATCAATTGTTTGAAACTGTTACCATGGCAGATGAGCACGACCAGAGGACTACCCTTGAGGACTATTCAAGTAGCTCAGTACCACAATTTTTCACTAGCATTGCACGTCCTGAAGTGCAAGCGCACAACATCACCTACCCACATTCTTTGATCCATCTGATACAAGGGAATTTATTTCAAGGATTACCTATGGAAGATCCCTATGCACACTTGGCAACATTTATTGAAATTTGCAACACTGTTAAGATTGTCGGTGTACCAGATGAAGCTATCAGACTCAACCTTGTCTCATTTTCACTGGCAGGAGAGGCCAAGAGGTGTCTTCACTCATTCAAAGGTAACAGTCTTAAAACCTGGGAAGAAGTTGTGGAAAAGTTCCTAAAGAAGTATTTCCCAGAATCTAAGACTGCTGAAGGGAAGACAACAATATTTTCATTTCATCAATTCCCTGATGAATCCTTGAGTGAGGCGTTGGAGAGATTCAGAGAATTACTGAGAAGAACTCCCACCCATGGATTCTCTGAGCCAATCCAACTGAATATGTTCATAGATGGGCTGAGACCACAAACTAAGCAATTACTAGATGCTTCTGCTGGGGGAAAAATAAGGCTGAAAACCCCAGAAGAAGCAACTAAGCTCATAGAGACCATGTCAGCCAGTGATCATGCCATTTTGAGGGACATAACCCATCAACCCACAAAGAAGAGCCTATTGGAGCTAACATCACACGATGCTTTGTTGGCACAAAACAAGTTGCTATCTAAGCAACTTGAGATCCTAACGGAAACACTTGGTAAGCTGCCAACTAAACTGTCGATTGGACAACCTACACATTCTTCTGTTTTGCAGGTCACAAGTTGTACCATTTGTGGTAAAGGTCATGAGACAGGCCAATGCATCCCCACTGAAGAAAACACTCAAGAAATTCATTTCATGGGGAATCAGCAGAGGCAAGGGTATACTCAAGGAGGATTTTCAAGCTTCCACCAAGGTCCTTATAATCAGCAAGGACAGTGGAGGACACACCCTGGCAACCAGTTCAATAAAGACCAGGGTGGATCCTCAAACAGGCCAATTCAACAAGGGCCTAACATCTTTCAAAGGATGACTAAGTTGGAAGAGACCTTGACTCAGTTTATGCAGGTAACGATGTCAAATCATAAGAATACTGAGTCAACACTAAAGAACCTTGAGGTCCAGGTGGGACAACTGGCCAAGCAGATAGCTGACAAGTCATCCAACAATTTTGGAGCATACAGAAAATAATCCTAAGGAGGAATGCAAGGCTATGATGACTAGGAGTAAAAGGTTTGTGAAAGCTGAGGATGAAGAGAGTGTGGTGTACAAGGAGAAAATGGGTGAAAAGACAGGTGCTGAGGTTAAGGAAAATGATGTGAAGGGTAAAGAGAATCAGGAAAAAGGGAAGAAAATAATGGTCCAGAATAAAGAGATGAAGAACCATGAAAAAGAAAAAGAAGGAGAAAAAGAAATAGAAAATGAGAAAAATGAAAAAGAAGAAAAAAATAAGATTTCAGAGAAGAGTAGAAGTGGAAAGGTTGTGGACAAAGGTGTGGAAGTACCATATCCTGTGGTACCTTCCAAGAAAGAAAAAGATCGTCGTTTGGAAAGATTTTTGGATATTTTCAGGAAACTAGAAATAACCATGCCCTTTGGCGAAGCTCTTCAGCAAATGCCACTTTACTCCAAATTTTTGAAAGATATGTTGACAAGGAGGCACAAGTACATTCATCAGGAAAACATCATAGTGGAAGGAAATTGTAGTGCTGTGATCCAAAAGATTCTTCCACCTAAGCATAAAGATCCTGGGAGTGTAACTATTCCTTGTTCAATAAGAGAAGTCAATGTGGGAAAGACTCTGATTGATCTGGGAGCCAGCATTAATTTGATGCCACTCTCCATGTGCAAAAGATTGGGAGAGCGGGAGATTATGCCCACTCGAATGACTCTACAATTAGCTGACCGCTCCATTACCAGGCCCTACGGAGTAATTGAAGATGTATTGGTCAGGGTCAAGCATTTTATCTTCCCAACAGACTTTGTGGTCATGGATATCTCTGAAGATACTAACATCCCTATAATCTTGGGGAGGTTGTTCATGTTGACCGCAAGCTGCATAGTTGACATGGGGAAGAGGAAGCTGGAGTTAGGTTTTGAAGACCAGAAAATTGATTTTGACCTGTTTGTTGAAGACAAGCCTGCTCCAGAACACAATGTTTGCTTGCGGGTAATGGGAGAAGGTCAAGAGGTTCTGAAGGTGAGAACCAAAACGTAAGATCGCCTAGTGAGGTAAAAGTGTCAAGCTAATGACGTTAAAGAAGCGCTCCCTGGGAGGCAACCCAGTTTCAATTTGTGTTATTTTTGGTTTTTCATGCATTTGATCATTTGGAACTTGCTATGTAATCTGTACATAGGAGTATATCAGCCAATCTTTGAATGCTTAACATAAGGGTTTCAATTTCATGGAAAAAGGACTAAAAAATAACTCAGAAAATATTTTCTGAAAAAACAGTCCTTTCACTAAGCGCAAGCCTCGCGCTAAGCGCAGTTCTGTTCATGCGCTAAGCTGCGAGTCTTAAGCGCTTAGCGCCCAACCCTTGCATCTGAGGTTGATTTGGTCCGCTAAGCTGGCCAAGGTTGAGCTGAGCTAACTTCGATTCGATCTGAATTCAACTAAGCTTCAGCCTAATCGCTAAGCGACATCTTATCCATGGCTAAACGAGATCTATTATCGCCAAGCGCAATTCCTTACGGCCTTAATTGAGGACCATGACGCTAAGTGCCAATCATGCCAGCTAAGCGAGATTCTTTGCGGCAATATGAGCACTAAGCGAGTACCTTTCAGCTAAGCGCGTGCTCCTCTGTACTTAAGATGCATCATTTTAGCTAAGCTGGCCAGGGCCAGGCTTAGCGAGAGTTGCAGCTTTTCTAATCTGCAGGTCTCGCTAAGCGGACGTACTCTACCGTTAAGCCGAGTTTCTGTTAAAAAAAAACAATTGATTTTGAATTTGAAACATCGGCTAAGTGCACGTGTTCACTAAGCAAGCCTGGTTGAGAAACCAAACGTCTCTCTTGCTCGCTTAGCGCAACGATCCGTTAAGCGAAAGTATCGAAAAACTGCTTAAGTGAGTGTAACAACAGTTACACTCATATTTTCCAGATTACAGAAACCTCGTCTCTGTATTCTCTCTCTCCAAAAATTTGCACATTTTGCATCTATACTTTCTTTGTGCATTTTTTACTTTGAAGCATCAATCATACACCATCCAAGTAAGTTCCTTAATTCTTTTTCTCCTTTTCATGTCTTAACTCTAGGGTAGAAGACTTTAACTGTAGCTTTAGATTTTTAGGGTTTTTATGTTTTGTTAGAATTAGTTTAAGATTAGGGCTATGTACGCTTGTATACTGAATTGAGTGTAGCGCACACATTGCATGTCTGATATACCTTTTAGAGGCTTGAAAAGTGCGAGAAAACGAGCTGTGTTTTCTGCGTTTTCTGGAAAATGCGATGAACTTGCTAAACGAGCATGCTGCGCTAAGCGAGTTCATCAATACTCATTGTATGTAAGCGTTATCTGAAGAACTCGCTTAGCGCGCTTATCGCGCTAAGCGAGTTCATCCTTTGAGGATGAACACTCATCCTCTTGCTGAACTACCTGTGGCTAAGCGAGGCTGAATCGCTAAGCCCAGGTAACTTAACCAATTTTTTTGGTGATAGCCGCGCGCTAAGTTGAGCATTCCTAAGCCAAGCGCAATTGGTTGCGGCATCTGCTGAGCTAAGTGAGCTTCACTCGCTAAGCTCCCATAACTTAGTGAAATTTTTGCTCAGTTTAGTGCCGCTAAGCGCAACTTATCCTTGGGTAAGCGCAAATCCATGCGGCTAACCTTAGGCTTAGCGGGCTCCTTGCCAGCTAAGCCAACTTTGTAGACACTGTAACTTAGCATTTTCCGCTAAGCCGCACTCCTGTGTTGCTAAGCCTAATGTCATTTTTTGTGAAGCCCGCTAAGCGACCCATGTCTCGCTAAGCGGGTGTGTGTCTTTTATGAAGGCTCGTTAAGCGAATTTTGTCTCGCTAAGCGGCCAGTGTCTTTTTCAGTTTTTTTAAAAATTTTGAATAACTGTGTCCTGATTAATTGTTTGGTTTCTCTATATGCAGATGGCCTCTAAGAAATATAAGAATAGTGATTCTAGACCACAGGATCAGAACGATAACAGGAGATTTCAATCAGAGGAAGCTTGGAACCGATATATCGATAATATTTTAGATCGAAGGATCCTTCCGGAAAGGAATGTAAAACTTTATCATTCTGAATTTGACGAGTTTAAAATAGAATTAGAGAGGCGAAACCTGCACAAACGTCTCGCCAACCTTCAGGAAGGAAGCATAGATGTGGCAGTGGTTAAGGAATTTTATGCCAATTTCTATAGTCCAGCAGATCAAGCTCCTAAATATGCTAAAACAAGAGGCCATTTAATCAAGATAGATACAGACAACTTAAATGAGTTCCTCCAAACTCCAGTGTTATTAGAGGAGGGGGAATCTTTACCCACTTATTCTAGATTTTGCAGACTAAGGTTTGATGCCAGAGAGATGGAGGCTAGACTGTGCATTCCGGGCAAGAGCTTTATTCTAAACATATAGGGCCAACCATGGAAGCTCCTCAAAAAAGATCTTACCACCTGGCTCAGACATGGAGCGTCTTCTCGTACTCAAACCTAGCTCCTACCTCCCGCACTTCAAATTTGAACACAGACAGAGCTAGGTTGGTCTATGGCTTAATCACAAGGATGGACATGAACATTGGCGGTTTGATCTCTGGACAAATGACCATGATCGCTCAGTCTAACTCTTCTCGATTAGGCTTCCCAACTTTAATCACAGCCTTGTGTAGATCGAGGGGAGTGGGATCTGATGCCCTTACCTCCTATGAAAACCTAAGACTGGCCATTGACTTAGCTTATATCATAAAGAACTGTTGGAATGCAAATGACCAAACATTTAATTTTCCAGAGACAAGGAAGACCAAGCTCAGAGTAGCTGATATTCCCTCTTCCTTTACACCAATAACTAGCATCCCTGCATCTTCTACTTCAGCCCCACCTCCAGCTTTAACAGACTTATCTGCCCAGAGCTCTTAGACTTCAGATGCCAAATTTCAAAGCTTGTTTGAAGGACAAATTCTCATTATACAAAGCTTGCAAGAACTAGTTCAGCAGAGACCAATTATGAGTATAGAGCAGTTCGTTGAGAAGGTGGCCTGGCTAGGAGCCCGACCTTCTTTTGTGGGGGATAATGAAAGTTTTACAGCCCAGGCACCTCAACAGCATGAGCCAAAACAAGAAAACGATCACTCATCTGAAGCCACCATCTATGGAGCTGTTGATTGTTAAAAAACAAGATTAGAGACGAGATCCAATGAGGTTGCTCATCATGGACCAGTGCCAGCGTCAGCTGATGCACCATTTCCAGGAGTGGATCCATCTTCACCTCAACACGCAGTAGACTCTTCCATTCCTGTCTTAGAGATACATGAGGGCCAAACCATACCAGTTCTACCTTTGGACACTTCTCCTCCAGCTACTCCAATATGACATCTAACAAATGAGAAGAATGTTCAGATACAGGACAATCAGGACTAGCCATAGGAATTTTAATTCCTGATGACACTTTTTGCTTTTTGATTTATTATTATTATAATTTTGGTTTTTGTACAGTATTTCCTTTATGTCTATATATACTGCTAGTTTTATCTATGAATAGTTAGTATGCTTATCCTGAAGCATTTTGAATAGTTTAACTTATTTTTGATGACACGACAGTGAAACACTTTTATCTTTCTATGAAAAATGGATGTATGTTTTCATTTTGGATTGAGTGCATGATTGTGATGGAGTTTGTGTTTCCTTTCATGAGTTTGAGCAAGTGTGTATGTTAGACAAAGAAAGAACAAGAATGTGAACTTGCAATTAGAATTGTTAGTCAGTAGACATATTGATTGTGAAAGAAAAGCTTGAACCAAAACCGGTGAGAGTGTAACCTTAAACTGTGAGTGAACGACTAGCTGTGAGTGATAATCTTTGCATGAATCTCTAAATTTTAGAATGAAATGTATAAATGAGGACATGATGAAGGCCATGATTGTACATACACAAGCTCTTTTGACCAAACAACTTACCTTAAATGATAATTGCATACTTTGCTCCCTTTTTGAGCTGAATGATATTGTCAAAAATTTGAACCCTAAACTTAAATAAATATCTCCTGATACCTTGCTTAGATTCTAGGAGAGCATATGGTTCAAGACAATTTACTCTAAATTTGGGGGAGGGAAGTCAATTCGAATGAAAATAAAAAGGTTAAGCATCAGCACACACAACAAATAAGTTGTATGTTAAAGAAAAAAGAAGAAAGGAAAGAATAAATTGTGTTGTTACAATAAGGTCGATAGAAACTTGAAAGGAAAAGATAGTGAGAAAGCTACTGGTATAATACAAGACCATTGGGATAAGTCAAGGATTTTTGCTCTCTTTGAATCTAAGCCTTTGAATCCTAGAAAAACCAATGAATTTTTGTAGCCAAGCCTCACTACAAACCTGAGAAAGTCCTTCTGATTCTGTTTATACATTTCTGACTTTATGGCATGAGATGAAATTCAAAGATTGGACCTCTTGCTAGTTGTTATTAATGAATAGCTTAAACACTTGTGCTTGAGTGAAACAGTAGCTGTGAGACTGTGGTTTAAGCTACTTTCCTTGATATCTGTCTTATGCCTAACTTCATCTATCTGTTCAGGTTACATTTTATTCTTCTCTTTGGATAACTGCATACCTTGTGAAAAACAAGTGATGAAGGCATTTTACTCCATTCTCTTATCATGCAATCAGTCACTTTGTAGCATACACCTTTGTACATGGTCACTGCTTGTCATTGTCACTAGAGGACAAGTGAGTTGTTCTCTTTTTGCTTAAGGACAAGCAAAACTGTAAATTTGGGGGAGTTGTTAGTCGATGAATACGACTAACTTTTGTGTATGAAACTTGTGTATTTTGTATCAAACTTCTCCAATTTATAGTTGTTTTGTAATATTATAAGTACTTTCTGTTAAATATAGCTAATAGATAATTTATACTTTTGTTTTGTGTGTTTAATAATCAATTTATCTCAATTTTAGGTTAATTAGGCAAATTGGCAAAAGTGTTGTTTTCACCTTCTCGCTAAACCAGAGCATTCGCTAAGTGTGACACTCAGTGGCTAAGCGCGAGGAAGAAGCCAGAAGAAGATGAGCTGTCAGGTTCGCTGAGTGCACCACTCCAGATCATAAAGCACACCGCTTCAGCTCATCCGCTAAGTGAGAGAAGCGCGCTAAGCCAAAATCCACTTATGCGTGCTAAGCGATTCAGATTTGCACTAAGCAAGCGAGCACGAACCAACCCATCTATTTAAGCTTGAAATCAGATTTTTTGGTGGAGTTTGGCATTTTTTCTTGAGAAGCCTCTGCATGCACGGGAGTCTGGCCTTGGCTTGAAGCTTTTGCATGTTTAGGAAGTTCTAGAGAGAGAAAGGTCCAAGTTCCAGAGAGTTATGAGAGATTTTGCTGTGTGAAGATCTGCAGAGACCAGAGCTCGAAGCGGAAGCCGTTCTGAGAGCTTGAGATGAGTTTGTGAGTGATTGTGAGATCCTAGAGGTGAAGGAGACATCCTCACAACTTGTATTTTTGCAATCTTTCATCTTGTTCTTCTCTGTGTTGTAAAGGAGGTTTCCGAACTATGGAAAGCTAAATCCTCTGTTGGATCTTCTCTGTAGGTACCTGATGTAAATATATTTCTATCTATGTAATGATGTTTTGTGTGTTCTCTGTGCTATCTATTTTTCATTCCAGTATGCCTTTACCTTGATCACGTAGATGCATGATTTGTTAGGGTCATTCAATAGTGGAAACTGGTCTGATTCTAAAGTCCTTGATAGTATGGGGATTAGTTGTCGTACTATCACGAGGAATCGGGGTACAAGAACTTAGTTGTGTATGTGTGTCTTAATGCGGTTCTGGTTGAGTTTAGTCTTACAAGAGGAATCTACGGACGAGGCTTGATCAGGATTAGGCTAGACTATCATAAGGAATCGGGGTCTAGCAGTCCAAGAGATAACATAGGAATACATGAGCATTGTTAGATAGAGAACATTCATTTTAGCATCAGGAACCTATTAGGAAGACCAACACGTTCTCTACTTGTTTTTACACAACATTTTTCTTGCGTGATTTTCTTTCTTTTTGGCGTAGATAGTTTACATACCTGTTCATAACCACAATCATCTTTTCATACCAGACACCTATTTACCGAAATAGCTTGCCAGATAACACAAGTTCCTCAAGAGTTCGATACTTGGTTCTTACCATTTTATACTACTTGTGCGATCCGGTACACTTACCGGCCGCGAACATGTAGGTTGCATGAAGCTGTCATTTCCGCATTTATATGTATAAGGAAGGTCTCCAGTACCATAAATGCATCCCTTACGCTTTGGTCTCACATCTGCAACCGAACACCAACTCCTAAGTCTTTGTTCTTCAACAGGATCTATAGGAGTGAGTTGTGATTTACCAACACTTGATGCAACATTAGTCCTAGCTTGAGATAGTCTGGCCTCAAATTCTTCCTGTCATTCATAAATAGTTATTATTTCATAAATATAATAAACATTTTAAAGAATAAAAAAAGATGCAAGATAATGGTCTTACATGTGTCTGCCCAGATCTATCATCGACAAATTGACCAGTATCCTTTCGTAAATGAGTTTGTTAAAAGACCTCATCTATGTATATAGATCGACCAAGCTCCTCTAACTATTAACAAACATTATAAAATAAATATTAAGCGGTAAATTAAACAAGTATGTATTATAATTTTAATGTACATACCAAGCGAATGGTGTGATCCTACAAGCTAATAGAACCACTTGTGTGTATACACCCACCCTTTTTAGATGCCCGATTTTCTTTTGTCTGTGCACATGAAATGATAATCAGGTGAATGTGATAACAAATTATTCCAAACACGATCTCCAATCCAATATGACCTTTTATTTTCATTTTGGGCATCCTTATACATCTCAGAAAATCTATGAGAGACTTTAGAGTTAAAATTTTTTTTTTTTAATTTCATTCTCTTCCTTGGGCCTCGAGGCCAATTTTCTCTAATGTATAATAAAGTTATGAAATGGTACACAATTAGAAAAATACGAATTTAACCTTGTAAGTTAAAATAAAACAAAATCAGGATTACTAACCATTTTAACCATTGAACTAATTCATTAAGATAAGGTTTATTACCTTAAAACGTTGGAAAAAAAAGTTCCTAATGATCTTTTGGAATCGCTCCTCGTGTAGGCCAAGGCTAACCAAATTGTTGCCTAATGGACAAAGTGACAGCCTTTGCCACAACCTTAGAAGGATGAAACTTAAATTTAAAAAATAATTCATCAAAAAGTAAAAGATCAAATAGTGTATCATATATAATGATGATTATATAAATTTTATAATACTTATGCTCTATTGATTAGCGTAACCATAGGACGATCATTAAGGGAGAGGGGGAGGGGGGTCTTCCATGGCCAAATTTGGAGCATCTTCATCTGTAGGCATGTTGGCTACAGTCGGGGATGGGGAAGGTGTGGATGTAGGTACTCGGGATGGTCCACGTGGATCAATCGGGGATGGGGATGGTGTGGATGTAGGTACTGGGGATGGTCCACGTGCATCAACATGAGATGAAGATGATCTAACTTCAGTCTGAGGTGGAGATGGTCTAGGTGCAACATCGGGAGGCCTAACTGGCATAGATATAAAAGACGGGGATGTGGTAGATGATGTCAGACTATCTCGAGGTGGTAGTAGTCTAACCACATATCATTTTTTCTTTGCAGTTGTCCCTTTCCCACTGGAGTCATCTGACAGGGGTCGGGGAGGGTCAGCACCACCTGATGACATATCTATATATAGAAAAATAATATTAAAAATAATTAATCAAATAGAATATTGGGATGAATGAAAATGAATGAAAATTGGATAACTAACATACTTCTATTTCACAACAAAAATAAAATACACTAACAAAGTGTTCAAGTATTACAACAAAACAAACATGTCACTAATAACAAACATTATAACTAACTAGCAAACATCAATGTCTAATTCTCTTCAAAATTGTAAACTTCAAAGTCATCTTCTAATTCCCTTTCATTTTTTTGTTCAATAGTGTTTGATTCTTCATTCAAATTATTTGATTCTTCTTCATTTTTCAACAAATTAGCAGGGTCGACTTCTTCAACACCATCTCTTAAATCTTGCAATCCAGAAATACTTTCAACTTCAATGACTTTGTTGGCATGTGATATTTCCTCAAATTGGTAAGGCACATCATCTTGTACATGATCAGATTCTATGTAACCCCTTGGCTTTGTTTTAATTGCAACACACCAACCATTCTTGTCCCTTCTTGTTTCTGGATATGGCACATAATATACTTGCCTTACATTATGTTCACTAATGAATGGTTCAAACAGATTATAACTTCTATCCGTTCGAATTTCCATTATGTCATATTTAGGATCAACTCTTGTTCCTCTGCTCGTTGGATCAAACCAGTGACAATAAAATAATACTACTTGTTTAGGGTAGCTTGTAGTATTATACTCTAGCTCATATATATGTTGAATGACCCCATAAAAATCATCTGGGGTTCCTTCTGTAAGGCCCTTTACATGAACCATCCTATTTATCATTTTCTTCCCTTCAGTCCATGCTTGAGTATGAAATTTGTACCCATTGACAAAGTACGTGTGCCATTCTTTAACGTAACTCATCAGACCATACAATAAATCATTTAAGTGTTGGTTTCTCACATTTGTAGGCTCATTTATAACCTACGAATATAAAGAGTATGAACAGTTATATTTTATTTACCATAAAGTAGAAAAATAAAATATATTATAACATACATACTTGTTCTTGGAACCAAGTAGGAAAATTTGCATGTAGATTACGAATAGAGGCATTTGACAGGGATTGCAAGAATGAACTGTCCGAATATAATGTATCACGAGTTAATATTTGGAGTATAATGCAATTGACAACAATAATTATTAAAACCAAAAGGCATACATTGTGAAACTGACTCAAGGTATAGCTTAACTTCAACACAGTTAATCAACACGTGAACATGGGCTAACTCTTTTTCATCATCAGTTAACCATTGATGAGTTCCTTCCCAGAAAGACAACCCAACTGGTCAAACACTGATAACATTGGTGGATGCCTTTCAGTTTCAATTGCAATTTGATTCCTAATATTGCATGGCGACAACATAAATTTGTTGAAATAATGACAACAAAAATGAGTTGTCTCATGATGTATGTAAGACACGCAAATGGATCCTTCAACTCTGGTCTTATTTTTCACTGTTCGTTTAGAATCACCCATAAATCTACAAATTTCAATCAAAACCAAGTCATCATTGATGAGCATTAAACAAATGAATTTTAAATAAAATACAATGATCATCTTAGTACCTTTCAAATGGATACATCCATTTATATTGGACTGGTCCACCAAGTCTAGCTTCATATGCCAGATGAATAGGTAGATGTTCCATTGAATCAAAAAAACCAGGGGGAAATATTCTCTCCAACTTGCACAGAATGAATGGAATATTTTGTTCCATTCTACTCAAGTCATCCTCCATCAAAGTTGTAGAACACAAATCTTTGAAGAAATGACTTATTTCAATAAGTGGATTTAAGACATGTGGCAGCAATGAGCTAAAGGCAAAAGGAAGCAAACACTCCACAAACACATGACAATCATGACTTTTCATCCCATGCATGGTTCCCTTATCAACATTGGCACATCTCACTAACTTAGAAGAATAACCATCTGACATTCTTAGGTTTTTTATCCATTGACAGACTAACTTTGTTTGGTCTACAGTTAGAGTGGAATTTGCTTTTGGCTTTAACAACTTCCCATTAGCCCCCGACTTCAACTTCAAGTCTTTGCGCCTAAAATACAAAGCTAAGTTCATCCTAGCCTTGTCATTGTCTTTTGTCTTACCACTGACATTCATTATAGTGTAGAATATGTTGTCAAAGAAATTATTTCTATGTGCATAACATCAAGATTGTGACGCAACAAACTATCTTTCAAATAAGGAAGATCCCAAAAGATGCTTCTTTTTGTCCATTGATGCCACATGCCATATCCATGTATTGTGGGTGGTGGCAGACCGGTTTCTTTGACTTTTGGTAAGCCACTTACCCTACGCCAAACTTGTTGAGGTGTCAACATACACAGTGGCTCATTGCTTTCTACTTCCCCTTTTTAAAAGATATTTTTTATCCTCCTAAATGCATGATCAGTTGATAAGAATCTACCATGACAATTGTTAGTCGGTGAAAACGACTAACTTTTGTGTATAAAACTAGTGTAAATTGTATCAAACTCTTCCAATTTATGGTTATTTTGTAGTGTTATAAGTATTTTCTGTTAAGTATAGGTAATAAATACTTAGTACTTCCATTTTGTGTGTTTAATAATCATTTTCTCTCAATTTCAGGTTAATTAGGCAAGCTTTGAAAAATGTTGTTTTTCACCTTCTCGCTAAGCCAATTTGCTGGCTTAGCGAGCGTCCGCTAAGCGCAACACTCATGGGCTAAGCGCGAGGAAGACTCTGGAAGAAGATGAGCTGTACAGGTTCGCTAAGCGCACCGCTTCATCTCACTAAGTGCACCGCTTCAGTTCATCCGCAAAGCGAGAAAGGCAGACGCTAAGCCGAAATTCACTAATGTGCGCTACGCGGTCCATAAGTGCACGAAGCGCACGAGCACGAACAAGGCCACCTATTTAAGCCTGAAATCAGATTTTAGAGAGAGAGTTTGGACTGGAATTCAGAGCTTTTCATGTCTAGGGTTTCTAGAGAGAGAAAGGTCCAAGTTCCAGAGAGTTTTGAGAGATTTTGCTATGTGAAGATCTGCAGAGACCAGAGCTTGAAGCAGGAGCCGGTTTGAGAGCTTGAGATGAGTTTGTGTGAGATCCTAGAGGTGAAGGAGACATCCTCACCACTTGTATTTTTGAAATCTTTCATCTTGTTCTTCTCTGTGTTGTAAAGGAGGTTTCTGGACTATGGAAAGCTAAATCCTCTGTTGAATCTTCCTTGTAGGTACTTAATTTAAATATACTTTTATTTATTTAATGATGTTTTGTGTGTTCTCTGTGCTATCTGCTTTTCATTCCAGAATGCCTTTACCTTGATCATATTCACACTTATCTTTACACACCAGACATTTATTTGTTGAAATAGCTTACCAAATAACAAAAGTTCCCCGAGAGTTCGATACTCGGTTTTTACCGTTTTATACTACTTGTGCGGTCCGGCGCACTTGCCTGAAGCCGAACAAGTTTTTGGCGCCGTTGCCGGGGAACTTCTTTTTATTTGGGAAGTTAGTTCATCTTTAGGTGTTTATTCTTTATTCTTTTATTACTTGAAAATATTTGTTTTTGTTTATGTTTGTTTTTCTCTTGACTTGGTGACTGCTGCTCTTTTTAATGCTTTGTATGCATAGTAAATCTTCTGCAGATGATTTAGTTCCATGAGATTTGGAGATTTTTAAGGGGTAAAATGAATATCTTGACGGCACACGATCAAGGGTGGAAACAAGAGTTAAGTCCTTACAATCAATATGAAGAAGAAAGAACTCCTAATCTTGAAAGTGTGTTTAAGGAATTCGTGGCATACCATGCCAGCTCAAAAGCTAATCAAAATTCAATGAAAAATCATGAAATTCATTTTGGTAAGAGCTACTCAATAGAAAATTTTCACGGGGGACCAAAGTTACAACCTTACTATCAAAATGAAGCAGAAAAAGGTTCCAATCTGGATAAATTGCTGATGCAATTCATGGAAGCAACTAAATCAACTCAACGAGCACTCCAAAGTATAGAAATCCAGGTTGGTGAACTGGCAGAAGCATTGACTTAATTTATGTTCAAACGAGAAAAGTACGGTTGAAGCTCAAGAGAAAAGCCCTGTAAAAGAGCATGTGTCAAGAGAAAAAGATGAGGAACAAGTACAACAACAATGGGAGAAGTACTCAACAGTAGAAAAACAGCTAGAAAATATTCTCCAAATCAATAACCTTCCTCATCAACTGATTATCAAGAAAGGAAGGCAAGGAGAACATGAGGAAACCTTAAGTGCCATTCTTTCTTTAATCACTAACACCTTTCTTGAAATGATTTGGAATGTACTTCCAGACTATATGAAGTTCATGGAATTTCTAGCTAAAAGGTGAAACTTCAAGGAAGATGTGTTCTATGTGACTTTCATGCCACCTTGAAGGTATTAAGCTATGCGTCAAGCTAATGACGTTAAAGAAGCGCTTCTTGGGAGGCAACCTAGTTTTAAATTATGCTATTTTTGTTTTTCATGCATATATCATTTGGAACTTGCTTTATAATCTATACATAGGAGTATATCAGCCTATCTTTGAATGTTAACATAAGGGTTTCAATTTCTCAGAAAAAGGACTGAAAAATAACTTAGAAAACATTTTTCTGGAAAAAAAATAGTCCTTTCGCTAAGCGCATCATTAGTCATGCACTAAGCCATGAGTCTCAAGCACTTAGTGCCCAACCCTTGCATTTGAGGCTGATTTGGTCCACTAAGCTGGCCACGGATGAGCTAAGCCAACTTCAATTTGATCT
This sequence comes from Glycine max, assembly GCF_000004515.6. NCBI lineage: Eukaryota > Viridiplantae > Streptophyta > Magnoliopsida > Fabales > Fabaceae > Glycine > Glycine max. The sequence goes on along the minus strand of NC_038252.2, from coordinate 10,857,568 downwards.
GAATTCGGCTAAGCTTCAGCCTGATCACTAAGCGACAACTTATCCTTGGCTAAGCATGACCTATTGTCGCCAAGCGCAATTCTTTACGGCCATAACTGAGGTCCATGAAGCTAAGTGCCAGTCATAGCAGCTAAGTTGAATTCCTTGCGGCAATGTGAGCGCTAAGCGAGTCCTTATCAGCTAAGCGCATGCTCCTCTGTAGTTAAGATGCATTATTTTAGCTAAGCTGGCCAAAGTCTGGCTTAGCGAGAGTTGCAACTTTTCTGATCTGCAGACCTCGCTAAGAGGACTTACCCTCGGGCTAAGCCAAGCCTATGTTCAAAAAAAAAAACTGATTTTGAATTTGAAACGTCAGCTAAGCGTGCAGGTCCGCTAAGCAAGCCTTGTTGAGAAACCAAACGTCTCTCTGGCTTGCTTAGCGTAGCGTTCCGCTAAGCGAAAGTGTCGAAAACTGCTTAAGTGAGTGTAACAGCAGTTACACTCACACTTGCTAGATTTCGGAAACCCCTTCTTTGCACTCTCTCTCATCTCAAAAATTTTCACATTTTGCATCTGTGCTTTCTCTTTGCCAGATTTCAGAAACCCCTTCTTTGCACTCTCTCTCTCCAAAAATTTGTCTACATTTTGCATCTATTCCTTGATTCTTTTTCTCTTTTTCTTGTCTAAACTTTAGGGTAGAAAACTTCAACTGTAGTTTTAGATTTTTAGGATTTTTATGTTTTGTTAGAATTAGTTTAAGATTAGGACTATATACGCTTGTATACTGTATTGAGTATGATGCACACATTGCATGTCTGATATGCCTTTTAGAGGCTTGAAAAGTGCAAGAAAACGAACTGTGTTTTCTGGAAAATGTGATGAACTCGCTAAGCGAGCATGCTGCGCTAAGCGAGTTCATCAGTACTCATTATGTATATAGGCGTTCTCGAAAGAACTCGCTAAGTGCGCCTACCGCGCTAAGCGAGTTCATCTTTTGAGGATGAACACTCATCCTCTTGCTGAGATGCCTATGGCTAAGCGAGGCTGAATCGCTAAGCCCAGGTAACATAGACAATTTTTTGTTGATAGTCGCGTGCTAAGCTGAGCTTTCCTGGGCCAAGCGCGATTTGTTGCAGCATCCGTTGACGCTAAGCTCCCAATACTAAGTGGAATTTTTTAAGAGTTGGTGCCACTAAGCGCAGCCTTTAAGGAGCTTAGCGCATATCCTTGCGGTAGATGTTCAGCTTAGCGGGCATTGTCCAGCTAAGCCAATTCAGTAGAAGCTGAATTTCTGCAACTTCCATTAAGCGGCTTCACATGTTGCTAAGCGGTAGTGGTTTTTTTTGCAAAGGCCAGCTAAGCGGACCATGTCTCGTTAAGCGGCCAGTGTCTTTTTCAGTTTTATTTTTCCATTTTTGAAATTTGAATAACTTGTGTCCTGATTAGTTGTTTGGTTCCTTTATATGCAGATGGCCTCTAAGAAACGTAAGAGTAGTGTTATAAGTATTTTCTGTTAAGTATAGGTAATAAATACTTAGTACTTCCATTTTGTGTGTTTAATAATTATTTTCTCCCAATTTCAAGTTAATTAGGCAAACTTTGAAAATTGTTGTTTTTCCCCTTCTCGGTAAGCCAATTTGCTGGCTTAGCGAGCGTCCGCTAAGCGCAACACTCATGGGCTAAGCACGAGGAAGACTCTGAAAGAAGATGAGCTGTACAGGTTCGCTAAGCACACCGCTTCATCTCACTAAGTGCACCACTTCAGTTCATCCGCTAAGCGAGAAAGGCAGACGCTAAGCCGAAATTCACTAATGTTCGCTAAGCGGTCCATAAGTGTGCTAAGCGCACGAGCACGAACAAGGCCACCTATTTAAGCCTGAAATCAGATTTTAGAGAGAGAGTTTGGACTAGGATTTAGAGATTTGCATGTCTAGGGTTTCTAGAGAGAGAAAGGTCCAAGTTCCAGAGAGTTTTGAGATATTTTGCTGTGTGAAGATCTGTAGAGACCAGAGCTTGAAGAATGAGCCGATTTGAGAGCTTGAGATGAGTTTGTGAGTGATTGTGAGATCCTAGAGGTGAAGGAGACATCCTCACCACTTGTATTTTTGCAATCTTTCATCTTGTTCTTCTCTTTGTTGTAAAGAAGGCTTGCTGGTATGGAAAGCTAAATCCTTTGTTGGATCTTCCCTGTAGGTACCTAATGTAAATATATTTTTATCTATTTATTGATGTTTTGTGTGTTCTCTATGCTATCTACTTTTCACTCCAGTATGCCTTTACCTTGATCACGTAGATGCATGCTTTGTTAGGGTCATTCAATAGTGGAAACTGGTCTGACTCTAAAGTTCTTGATAGTATAGGGCTAAGTTGTCACACTGTCACGAGGAATTGGGGTGCGATAAGTTAGTTGTATATGTGTGTCTTAATGCGGTCCTGGTTGAGTTTAGTCTTACAAGAGGAATCTGTGGATGATGCTTGATCAGGATTAGGCTAAACTATCATGAGGAATCAGGGTTTAGTATCTCAGGAGACACCATAAGAACACATGAGCATTGTTTGATAGAGAATATCTTTTCAGCATCAGGCACCTATAAGGAAGACCAACATGTTTCTACTTGTTTTTACACATCATTTCTCTCGCGTGATTTTCTTTCTTTTTGCACAAATAGTTTATACACCTGTTCATATTCACACTTATCTTTTCACACCAAACACTTATTAGCTGAAATAGCTTACCAAATAACACAAGTTTCCCGAGAGTTCGATACTCGGTTTTTACTACTTGTGCGATCCGGTGCACTTGCTGGAAGCCGAACAATAGTCAAACCAAATTTTTTTCCCCATTTGCCAACTGGAAGGCCTTTGTGTCCTCCATGCAAAACGGACATGCTAATCTACCATGTGTCCCCCAACCAGACAACAAGCCATAAGTAGTAAAATCATTAATAGTCTACATCAAAGCTGCCCTCATCATGAAAGTTTGCTTTCTTGAAACATCATAAGTGAGAACACCATTCCACAACTTCTTCAAATCATCAATCAAAGGTTGTAAATAAACATCAATACCAACTATTAGATTAAATGGGCCAGGTACGATACAACTCAAAAACATATAAGGTTTAGTCATTCACATTTCTGGAGGAAGATTGTACGGGGTAACAATGACTAGCCAACAAGAATAAGGTGAAGATGATGCTTGAATATATGGGTTAAATCCATCTATGCATAAACCAAGTCACACATTTCACGCATCAATAGCAAAATCTGGATGTACCCAATCAAAGTACTTCCAGGCTTCACCATTAGAGGGATGACATAACATGCCTGAAGACCTTCTATTCTCATAGTGCCATGTAATTTGGCTTGCTATTTGCATTGATGCAAACATTGTCTGTAGCCTTGGTATTATAGGCAAATAAAACATTGGCTCAACTAACAGGTTTTTTCATTAGTTGTCCCATTTGTCTTGGCACGATACATGAGCTTGTTACAAAATTTGCATTAAATTAATGCTCCATCATCATTATAATACAACATGCATCCATCCATGCAACAATCAATCCTCATAGCCTCCAATCCCAACTTCGATACTAACCTTTTGGCATCATAAAATATTTTGGGCAAACTCTCTTTTATTGGTGTTACATCCAAAAGCATTTTTGAAATAAAGTCTAAGCATTGGTCGGGAACATTCCAATTAGACTTGCAAGCTAAAAGCCTCATGGATATAGATAATTTTGAGTCAGATGCCCCTTCGTACAATGGCTTATTTGTGTCCACCAATAAATTGTAAAATCTTTGAGTATCTTCATTTGGAGGTTCTTCTATTTGAGTTTGGAGCTTCAAATGCCTCAGGTTGCCTCAGAGCTCACACACCATCTCTTCCATTAACATAAATTGTTCACGTTCAGCCACATCTACTACACTACTTGATGCATCCATGTAACTATTGTCATCATTTAAATCAACATGCGGCATGTCTTCACCATGATCAGTCCAAATCCAATGATTAGGCTTGAACCCGTTTTTGTAAAGGTGAACCTTCACAACTCTATCCTCCAAAATCCTAGTACAATCGCATTTAACACAAGGACATTTGATCCCCCATCATTGTGATAACAATCTTGCTAACTAGCTTTGCTTACGAACTCTTCAACCCCCCAACAAAAGACTCTTTCAAACCACTTCTACCACTATACCATCTATTGTACATCCAACAACGATTCGAAAGAATATAATTCATGTTCTGTATATTTAACAAAAAAAAATACGAACATTCATGAATGACATACATAATGTTAGAGTCAACATCTATTATTAGTAGCAAGAATTCAAGTGATGTTTTAGGTGAACACAAAAATCACATACATAGTGTTTGTGTTTCTAAATGAACAAAGCATCAAATATAAATAGCATAACCACAACCAAAAATATAATTTATTTATTTAGAATACAAAATTTGAAAGAACTAAATATAAAAATGACAACTAATCTGAACAATGACCAATCACCTAACAGAAATACACCATTGAACCTAAGAGTAACAAAGAATTTTTCTTTTAAAAAACATTTATGTATAAACTATCTAGCAATTCCATCTCATGGGAAATTACAGTAAATGTATAAGTGAAAAGAAGATTGAGATGAAGTACGTCACGCGTAAAAAGGCACAAAATAGTTATGCATAAACTATCTAACAATTTTTTTGTTGTTCTTCTTTTTTTGGAAAAATTTCAGTTGTCACTGTTGATGAGAGAATTTGTGTGACCATCATTGGCATAATGTCATTAAGATGAAGACCAATTCTAGTACTAAAAACCGATATTTGCTTAATAGAACGGATGACGCATGCCCAAATGATATTAATTCATAATGTGAAAGTCATGTTAAGTTTAAGCTACATAATCAAAACATATAGTACGAACACAAATAAGTTTGAGAGAAATTTTAGGTATCACATGCAAACAGTATTAAATTATGTTTTTGTATTTTGTGACCTAAAATAAGTTGAAACAAATCGGTTTTAATTTTCTATCATTGAAACTAAAAAGTAAGTTGTCTTCAACCTAATAATTTGTTAGACTACCGTGGTGGCTTTTAAAAATTATTGGTTAAATAACCTTTGTTTTGAAGAATAAATATCAAGCATATTAATTAAACAATATATTAAATTTTTATTTTAAAGAAAATATTTTCAAAAATTAGATTGTCAAATAAATTCTGATAAATTTGAGATTTTTAATTTTTTTTAAAAATATGTAATATTCAGTATAATTGTATAATATCTGGATAATTATTATTATATCGTATGTATATTAACCATAATTATGTTATAAAAAAAATCTCTTTTAATTATGCTATAATAGTATTAGTAGTATTTGGAACTTCATTTTGTTAAATTTTTTTATTAAATTCATTTTGAATCTCTTTCTATTCTTTTATTATAATGTGCACTAAATCTAATACAATTGTGACCGTTGGAAATAATATTTCAATTTTTATTCATTTATGTAATAAAACATAGAATCAAGTTTGTCTTTGTTTGTTGAGCAAACTAAATTTTAACTTGATTCAATATTTGTTTTAGAATTTCTTCAAGAGTGTGTTTGGATGAGAGAATTTTAAATTCTGAGAAATTTTAAATTCTAAGAATTTCAAATACTTGAATTGAAATTCTTTTATTTTCAAAATTGTGTTTGGATAAAAAAAAAATTATCAAGGTGAAAGAAAATGAATGCAAAGAGAAGAGAAGATATGGTTGGTATGCTTCCAAAGAGAAGAATACTAATGTGGCATGGGGAGTCGCAAGGGAACCAGGATATGACGGCGTACACCACCACCCCCAACCACATCATTTAGTCAATGACGTAAGGCATGGCCTAGGCCATCGGCATCGGCGAGCACCTCCACCGCGTGATGAATAGCGACGGTTGCTCCCCTGACTAGCGGGTGTAGTTCTACGTGTCCCCCTACGCCTGCATCCAATTGACACTCCGTGAGTTCAGATGGTGTTTCTTGAAAAAGAGGAACATCAACGTGAGAGAAGAGTCACGAGTTCGAGAATGAGATTTCTAAAACTTTCATGTGGAAGAGATGATGAAGGTTATAAAGGAAATACACAAACGTTTTGGAAGGTTCTTCTATCATGAAGAGCATTTCAATTTCTCACCTTTTAGAAGGAAATTAAAATTCCACATTTTTAGTTGTTAAAATTCTATTTTAAAATTCTAAAAATTTAAATTCTTCACAAAAGACATTCAAACAATGAATTTTATATTAAAGAAATTTAAATTCTTTGATAAATTACTTTCCTTAGTTAAAATTCTCTATCCAAATGCACTCTAAAGTATTTAAAAAAAAATTAAAATATACACTTGACTGGCATGTGGGAAAGGGACCTGAGCGACACATGTAATTAGTTATAACAGATTGCATGGCTTGAATGGTTGGTGAAGAATCCCACCCTAGAGAAGCAAACTGTAATACACGCAGTTCGAACTTGGAAGGAATTGGGATTGAAAGAAGAAAGAGTGAATGAGAAGAAAAATCAGGAATCAATAAATTATATAAATTCTGAGTGTACACGCAGTTGGAACTATGAAGGAATTGGAATTGGAAGGAAGTTAGCGAAGATGAGAGAAATTGTTTTAAATTACTTATCTAATTTGATTTTAAAATTTGGAGAAAAGGAAAAATGTCATGCAAAAAAAATATAAGATAAGGTAGTTATATGTAATGATAAAAAGTAAGAAGAAAAGTTAATACTACTATATTATAAAATGGTAATGAACCTTTAAGTAATTGCTAATCCTTCTCATTTCTCATAAAATGATAGTAGAAATTGTTGGATCAAGTGGCCTCAGAATAATTAAGAAGGGGGGGTTGAATTAATTATTCCTAAACCTTTACTAATTAAAAATTTACTCTTCTAAGGCTTTTACTATGTTGTTAAGTAAATGAAGAATAGAAAAGAAACTTAACCAAAAGTAAAAGCGGGAATTAAAGTGCACAAGGGAAATTAAAAGAGTATGGAAGAGGGGGACAAACACACAAGAGTTTTTATACTGGTTCGGCAACAACCCGTGCCTACATCCAGTCCCCAAGCGACCTGCGGTCCTTGAGATTTCTTTTCAACCTTGTAAAAATCCTTTTACAAGAAAAGATCCACAAGGGATGTACCCTCCCTTGTTCTCTTTGAACAACCTAGTGGATGTACCCTCCACTAGAACTGATCCACAAGATATGTACCCTCTCTTGTTCTCAGTCAACATCCCAAGTAGATGTACCCTCTACTTGTACCACAAAGGATGTACCCTCCAATGTGTTAAGACAAAGTTCTTAGGCGGTTAAACCTTTGAAACTTTGTGAATGGGGATACAAAAGAATTCTCAGGCGGTTAGTCCTTTGAAATCTTTTGTATATGGGAAAGGGAAGAATCAAAAGAATTCTTAGACTGTGTCGTTTTGAATTCTTTGACAAGGGAGAAGGGATACACAAAAGAATTCAAGCAGATAGTCCTTTGTTCTTTTGGAAAAGGGAGAAGAGAGACACAAAAAGAATTCAGGCGGTTAGTCCTTGGCGAATTCTTTTTGGCAAAGGGAGAAGAGAAAGAAAAGGATGAATAGCACAAGTTTTCAAGGTTTAGAAAACCATAAAACTTTGGAAAGCTTTTGGCAAAAGGAAGAAGAAGAAGAAGTTCAAAAAGACTTAGAAATCAATGTGGAAAAATTGCTTGTGTACATAATGAATTGGAAAAGATAGATGTTGAAATGAAAAACAAAGCCTTGCTTTTATAGACTCTTCATATCTGGTCAAGAGAACCATTAGAAGAGTTATGACCTTTAGAAAAACTTAAAACCAATTTGAAAAAGTCAAAAACTATTTGAAGAGTTACATCTTTTGATTTGTTCAGAAACTATCACTGGTAATCGATTACCAAATCAATGTAATCGATTACACAAAACTTTTTTGTGAAAGGATGTGACTCTTCACATTTGAATTTCAACATTCAAGCACATTGGTAATCAATTACCAAAACATTGTAATCGATTACGACATTTTGAAATCAATTGGAAAGTTGTAAATTCAGTTGAAAGCTTTTTGAAAACCATTTTGCTACTGGTAATCAATTACAATAATCTGGTAATTGATTACTAGAAAGTAAAAAGGTTTTGAGAAAAATCCATGTGCTACTCAGTTTTTGAAAAAACTTTTTCATACTTATCTTGATTAAGTCTTCTCTTGATTCTTGAATCTTGAGTCTTGAATCTTGATCTTGATTCTTGGAACTTGAATCTTGAAACTTGATTCTTGATTCTTGAAATCAAATTTCCTCTTGAACCTTGAAGTGTTCTTGATTCAATCTTGAACTCATTCTTTGATTCTTGAGATCATCATCTTTGTTATCATGAAGTGTTCTTGACCTTTGAGCTTTTTGTCATCAGCTTTGTTATCATCAAAACTTCTTTGAATCAATCTTGATTCATCATGAAGCTTGCTTCTACAGAATTTATGTACTTTGCTTGTCGATTCGGTTTGCTTCTTTGCCAACTTGTTACTTATTATTTGTAGCACTTGTCATTTTCTAGTTCTCATTATCTTCAATGTTTATATCCAAATTTACAACAAATATAAATGAGGGAGTGAAGCTTGGACAAATGATCGGGTACACTCAAAATTATAGCATAAGAACAACTTCACCACTATCAAATAAAATCTCAAATTCTCACACTACAAATTTTTTTAAAATCATCCATATGAAGGGTATCACCTACACTAACATTCTAAATCATCCATATGAAGGATATCACCTACACAACAATTTGTTCTACAAATTTTCTGTCAGCCCTCTTTGATTGAATAACCAGAAAGACACACAAAGTAATTCCAAGATAAAGTTCGTAATGGTAACCAAGAATAGAATTCTGATTTAGAGTGATTTTATCCACTAAAAAATTTTGTTAAGCTCATTAACAAGCCAAAATTTACTAACCTTCAGGTTCTTGTCCATGATCCTTTTCAGTTGGTCTGGAATATCAGTCAAGGTATAGATTAACAGAGGATGGAGAACTATCAATAGTTCATGATTTTATCCACCAACATATCAATTTTTTTAAGTAAAAAAATTGTCTTTGTCTATTTTTTTAAATTAAAAAATAAAATTCATCAAGTGAAACATTTGCCTAAAAGGCTAACCACCAACCACCTCAGCTACCTGACTTATAAGGTTGTTGGGGGTTGCATATTAGTTACTTTCACTAGTCAGAACTCGAACAAGTGGAAAATTGATGTAGTACTATCAATAGTTCATGGACAATTGACATAACAGATTCCTAAGGATGTATAAATTGAAAATCTTCAAAGAGTATGAACTATAGACTATTAATTAAGAAAAAAAAGGCATCAACAGGATTCAACCACAATAACATCTACTTCTAGTAACATCTATATGAAAGTCTCTCAGAAAGCTTTGCACAAAATTTATTCAAATCAAATTAAAACAACACATAACAAGAAAAACATGCTTTCCCATAAAGACCTTTACCCTCAACATGCTTTCTAAGTCAACGAAATAACAAAATACCTAATGGATGATGCAATCCGTAAAAAGCACCCTTTGCCATGACGAAGACTAAATCTGAGATCAACACCAACGATGAAGGAAGACAGAGACGACAGAGACTTTTTCTTCTTTTTTTTCTTCCTTTTCTCATATCTTCCTCAACAGATGTGTGATAATGTGATAAAACTCATACTATATATTTGCTATTTATCCTATACAGACAGAGTAAATGTAACAAGCCTTACCTCACTTCTAAATTGCGGTGACAATTGAAACGATGTTGGTATTGTGGGCACGATGGCATGGGCTCAAAGCGGAGGTGCCACAATGGAGGCACAATGAAGTGTGAACCAACTTTTTCAAAGAGGCACAAAGGGTGGGCTTACAGGACGACACAACAGAGGCACAATGGAGGCATGGGAGGTGCAGTGCACTAATATAAGGTCGAAAACGTGAGTGAGAAAAGGGCTAGGGTTGGGGCCCTTTTGTTTGGGTATAATTTAAAATTCTGACGAACCTGATTCCTTCGGTAAAATCCATCGGAAAAATATTAAATGTATACTTTCCGACGGAAAATTTGTCCGTGGGTAAATTCCGTCAGAAATTCAAAAATTTCCGACGGAATCTAGTCCTTCGAAAAATTCCATGGGAAATTCAAATATTTACGACGGAATAAATTCCGTGGCAAATATTCCGTCAGATGTATCCTTTTTTGTAGTGTAAGTAATCCAGTTAGAGCAGTACATGGAATTCTACCGTAAGTCAGACACACTTATAAATAAAACGACTGTTTGAATTTTTGTATCTTCTTGTTAGTCTTCACAATTTTCAAAATATATGCAACAATAGGGGAACTTGATCATTGACATGATTGTCAGCTTCGTGTATCCATCCAATGAGTACACATAGTGAAAAGAAAAAAGAATGAGGAACAAAAACTAGTGGTTTCATACTTATCTACATATTTATGATACAACATCCTACTGTCAACCATACCTTAAACTTCAGTTAGGTAGCAAGAGTTAATCACTTTGGCTAACTCTAAGGCTACTAGTGTCATATGACAAATCAATATCATTCTCTTATTTTTGACAAGTCAATAGAATCTCATTTCATTATTTCATTGAATGGAAAATATGTACAACCTCTTCTTTTTCTAACTATCCCCTAACATGGTACTTACACTCTAACCATTCAGGGAGTCTCTTAGGTTGGCCCTATGAAGGAAGTGGGATTTTATCAAATATAGATAAGTGTGGGTATTGACTTACCTCTATAGGTTTGCAAGACCATACATCTATAGTTCTTAGATGAAAGGATGACTGACCTAGATGAAAGGATGTCTATGGAGGCTTTTTTTTAAGGGACTGTGAATAGTTCTATTTGGTGAGTCATTGATCTGCCGCCAGCCAGATACGATGATAGATGTCCGGTCTCAAGCAACTTGCCACACAGAAGTCGAGGAGGCAATGGCAAGGATGAAGGCCTTAGAGAAAAATGAGTCAAGGTCGGTTTCCGAATCAGGGTCTAGTTCCAAACCTTAGAGATGGAGTTCTTGAAGCCTCGAGGGAAATGGAATCAGGGAGTGATCGATCATTCCTCAAGAACGTGTTAGAGGGGGATGCAGAGGATATGATCACAACAAATATAGGAGAGAAGAAGAGGTCATTGACCCGACACCACTGATCGTGCCAAGAGAGCATATTCTAAGGGAAGTTTACAGTGCAAACTTGATAATGTACCCAACAAAAACTGAGTGGCAACTTGGCTCGGATCAATCCATGTGGTGTGAGTTCCAAGAGACATACAAGCATGAAACTAAAAAGGTTTGCCTTGATTTGACAGATAGAACACCTAATCAAGATGGGGCCCTTGTCCAAATATGCTCGGAGGAGGACCAATCCATGAGATGAGAAGGGGAAGGGGAGAGATAGGTCGAAGAAGAGAAATCCACCCCCACCATCACTGCCCTCTAGAAGCACGACGACTTCCATCCATCAATGAGTAACTTATGATGATTTAAAACTATATTTATTGCTTTCTTAGGTAGCATGGTGATGCAATCCTCACTAGGAAGGGACCAGTCACCAGAGCCATGAGCAAGAGGCTCACAAAGGATTGGGCTAGAGCTGCTGAAGAAGGCCTTAGGGTTCTCATGAACCTCAGGGTAGATTTCTAAGCCCATGGGCCAAGGTTGGGTCCAGTTGATGGGGGTAGCTCGGTGAATGTAATGTATTAGGATGTTTTTGTCGGCCTGAAGGTCCCAAAGGATTCAATGTTGCCACATCTAGGGGTATTGGTCGGCTTTGTAGGGGTCAAGACTGAGGTTCGAGGTTATGTGGATCTCGAAACAACTTTCAGCGATGAAGGATTCAAAACCCTCACAATTTGATATATGGTTGTGAACACACCCTCCACCTAAAACATCATTCTCAGATGATCGTTGACGAATATGTTAGGAGCAATTGTGTCGACAACCCATCTGAAAGTAAAATTTCCACTAGATGATGGGTCGGTCAATGCCTTTAGCATTAACCATGAGATCACACACAAGTGTTATTAGGAAAGCCTCAAAGCAAGAAGAGGGCTCTATGGACTAGCCAAATAGTATGGAGTCAATTTTGTGGAATTAGATCCCTGAAGGAATTTCGTCGATTGATGTTCGACCCTGTGGAGGAGATGAAGTATAGATTGAAGAATAGATGAGGGTAAAGATCAGCACAACCCTTATGCCTCAGCTTGAAAATGACATTTTAGAAGTGCTGAAGCATAACTCGAGTGCTTTCGCATGGAGTTTGAGTGACATGTTAGGGATAGACCCGAATTTCCTATGCCACAAGTTGGCTCTAGATCCCTCGACAAAGCTTGTGATTCAGAAGAAAAGGAAGTCCAGAAAGGATAAAATAAGAGCAATTGTTGAGGAGACTCGTGTTAACTCATTGGCAAATGTACCAATTTATCAAAGTAATATTAAAATGGTAAAACTAAGTGTCGAATCCACATGGACTTTGATTGTGCTAAGAGTTTGTAAATATCTAATCTTAAGCTAATAAATGACTAAACTAAATATTTTTCAAATGATAGTGCATAAATATAAGCTTCAACCATAATAAAGGATAGAAAAGCATAGCAAGATGCAAGAGACGAGAAAACAAACACTTGGAGGTGGAAATTGATGTTTGGTGCAGATTTTTGTAGATGTGTTGGGTGTTTGGCCTATCAAAATTACTCTTGATGCAATGTTAATAATTTTTCACCATTTAAAATTATTACTGTGAATGTATGTGTATGAAGGTTTTTATGATGCCAAGATAAAATCAACACAAGTTTTATTTCAAGTCCAAATCAAGACCAAGAAAACAAAGATCAAGAAGAAAGCTAAGTCTTAGTCTATCTTTGTTAAAAGAGTCTCTTAGTGATTGCAAATGTTTGGCCTCACAACATAGATTTTAAATTGATTATAAAAAGGTTTTAAAATATTTTTAACATTTTTTGAAAAAGACATTTTTCCACTGGCAATCGATTACCAGACATTGTAATCGATACTAGAAGCAAAATTATTTTAAAAAGATTTTTCAGGAAATTTGAAATTGAAATTTGAAAATTTGAAAATTTCAAAAAAGCTTTTTGAAAAGACACATCTCTTCAAACCATTTTGAAAAGGCACAATGGGCCTATATATATGCGTGTCTAACTTCGAAAAGCAAGAGAGAGTTTCATAGAGAACTTAATTGTCAAATCCTCTCTCAAAAAACTATTGGCCAAACACTTGCAAATCTATTGAGAATTCATCTAGGATCTTCAATTTGTATCATCTACTCTAAAGGAGAGAAATCTTTTTGTTCATCTCTTGAACTCAATTGTAATCAAGAGACAGTGTGTCTCTTGGATTGTGAGAATTGTAATCAAGAGACTGGTTATCTCTTGGATTGTGAGAATCTAGAACATAAGGGTGAGGGATCCCAAGGTGTGTTCAAAGTCTGTAAAGGATTTACAGAGATAGTGGAAAATCTCAAGTGGGTTGCTTGAGGACTGGACGTAGGCATGAGAAGTGGTCGAACCAGTATAAATTGAGTTTGCAATTCTCTTTTCCCTTATCTTATTTATTTTATTGCAATCAATTTTGTCTTGCACGTTTAAAGAACATTATTAAATTGATTGTTGCTTCTTTTTCTGCATTCTGAGCCTATCATTTAAAAGAGAGTTAAAGTTTGTTAGTGGGAAAATTTTAAAACTTAATTCACCCCCCCCCCCTCTTAAGTTATTGAGGCCACTTGTCCAACAAGTGGTATCAGAGCAGGATTCTTGCCTAAAGTTTAAAAACTTCAAGAATAATTATGGTCTCATCTAACTTTCCATTTCCTGAGGGAAATTCTATTAATAGGCCTCTTGTTTTCAATGACGAGGGTTATCACTATTGGAAAACCCGAATGCAGATATTTATTGAAGCCATAGATTTAAATATATGGGAAGCCATTGAAATTGGTCCCTTCATTCCTACAATGGTAGTGGGAAAAGCAACTATAGAAAAACCTAGAAAAGAATGGGATGATGATGAAAGAAGAAGGGTTCAATACAATTTAAAGGCCAAAAATATAACCACTTCTGCATTAGGCATGGATGAATATTTTAGAGTCTCAAATTGTAAAAATGCAAAAGAAATGTGGGATACATTACAAGTAACCCATGAAGGCACAATTGATGTCAAGAGATCTAGAATAAACACTTTCACACAAGAATATGAATTGTTTAGAATGAATCAAAATGAGACCATACAAGTGAGTATAATGTTAGTTCCACCTTCAATGTCTCTGATTTATCTCTTTTTGATGCAGATGGAGAATCCGATTTGAGGACAAATCCTTCTCAAGAGGGAGAGAATGATGAGGACATGACCAAGAGCAAGGGCAAGGATCCACTTGAAGGACTTGGAGGACCTATGACAAGGGCTAGAGCAAGGAAAGCCAAGGAAGCTCTTCAACAAGTGTTGTCCATACTATTTGAATACAAGCCCAAGTTTTCAAGGAGAAAAGTCCAAGGTTGTGAGTTGTATCATGGCCCAAATGGAGGAGGACTAAATGACACCACTTTGTTTCAATTTTAGAGTGTTTAGTTTGTCTAAATAATGGCCCAATCCTTGTAAAGTTGGCTGACCAAAAATATGTTTTGGGTTAATCAACTAAAAGGGCTTTAGTTAGGTTTAGTTCAAGTTGTAATAAGGGCCCAATTGGCAACCTAGGCATCAGCCTTTTGGGAGACCAAATGGTGGCTGACTTGTTGGCTGTTGGGGGTGACTTTTGGTTGCCACAATTTCAGTTACACTCAGCCATTAAGTTTTTTTAATTCCCTAGGTTAATGGCATTAAGTTATTTTAATTCTAGGTTAGTGGGTCATTACTAAAATCTGCTGTAAAGCTTCTATATAAGCTGAACCATTTTATCAATAAACACAAGTTGAGTTTTATTCAGAAAATTAGAGTTTATCTCTTTTATCTTAGTGAGAGTGATTCTCCTAAATTCTTGAGTGATTCAAGAACACCCTGGCTGTATCAAAGGACTTTCACAACCTTTGTGTGTTGCCCTCGCTGGAAAGAGTGATTCTTTCCTTCCTATCATCTCCACCCTTGTTCTTTCAAACCACAATTCCAGAAAATCCACCTCTGCCCAAAATTATCTCGTGACCATAACTCCCATTTCACACACTCAAATTAAGTGATTCTTGAGCCTAAATTGAATTTCAAAACGAGACCTTTCACCTCGTTTTGGAATCACCTCATTTGGAGCCCTGTAGCTTCCGTTATTGCCATTTCTATATTTCTGTCCAGCCACCACTTAACCTACGTTTTACCATCCCATTCATCCATTTTATGCCAGAAACCACCTTATTAAGACCCACGAGATTAACCACCTTATTTTCCATCCTTTCCTTAATCAATTTCCGCATTTTCCATCAAGGTTTAATCCTAGACGATCCTAAGTCAGCCCTTGTGCCATGAGGGTTCATATCATTTGGTATCAGAGCTCCGGTTCTAGGATCAACACTTCCTTTGCTGGAAATATTGGGTAACATCTCTTTTTGGAAAGATTCAAGAACATGAAATTACCTTCTTATTCATATATATCATGAAGAGAATGACAAACAAAAGTTAAGCCTTTTGATCTCAGCCCCATCATCTTCTATTCAAGAAGCAGAATTTCGTATAATCAAATTGAATGAAATATAAGAAGATGATAATTTCTGATTTTTTGTGAAGAGATTCAATAAATTTCTGAGAAACAAAGGAGATCAAATATCAATCCAAAGAAGAAAGGAGAAGATTCCTTCTTAGCCCCAAAGTGTTATGAATGTAATCAACCTAGACACTTGAGAGTTGATTGCCCTAGTTTCAAGAAAAGAATGGAAAAATCTGACAGGAAAACCCTCAATGATAAGAAAGCAAAGAAAGCTTACATCACTTGGGAAGATAACAATATGGATTCATCCGGAGACTCAGAAAATGAAGTCATGAATCTAAGTCTCATGGCCAAAAACTATGAAAGCGAGAAGAGGATTCTTTGAAGAAAAGTTGGTACATTGATAGCGGATGCTCTAAACACATGACGGGAGATGCATCAAAGTTCACTCATATTTCTCTCAAGAATAGTGGACATGTGACTTATGGAGACAACAACAAAGGTAGAATTCTTGGAGTCAGAAAAATAGATTCTTTAGAAGACATGCATATTCATAAGGAAAAGCACAAAGGCAAAGGAAATGGAAATGATGAAGACTTTCAAATTGATGAAACTAAAAAAAGTATAGATCTTCCAAGAAAGTAGAGAACTTCAAGATACCATCCTCTTGATAATCTCATCGGTGACATATCAAAAGGGAATTCTCTCAAGATATGCAAAATGAATTTGAAATTTCAATGATGGGTAAGGGATGGAAAATGCTAAACACATGGCCACTCCTATGAGCACTGCTTGCTATCTGGATAAAGATGAAACTGATCAGTCAATAGACATAAAGAAATATAGAGCTATGATCGGATCTCTTCTTTATTTATCTACAAGTAGACTTAATATAATGTTTAGTGTTTGTATGTGTGCAAGATATCAAGCAAATACCAAAGAATCTCACCTTAGTGCAGTTAAAAGAATAATGAGATACTTATTAGGTACTATAAATCTAGGATTGTGGTATCCTAAGAATTCCTCTTATAACCTAATAGGATACTTTGATTCTAATTTTTCCGGATGCAAAACTGATAGAAAGAGCACTAATGGAACATGTCCTTTTATTGGTTCCGCTCTAGTATCATGGTATAGTAAAAAAACAAAATAGTGTTGCCTTATCCACTGTTGAGGCAGAATATATTTCTGTTGGAAGTTGTTGTGCACAAATACTTTGGATGAAACAACAACTTTCTGACTATGGATTAATACTTGATCATATTCTCATTCGGTGTGATACACAAGTGCAATCAATTTATCTAAAAATCCTATTCTGCACTCTAGAACAAAGCATATTGAAATAAATCATCATTTCTTGAGAGATCATGTTCAAAAAGGGGATTGTGTGCTAGAATTTGTTGACACGAAGAATCAGTTAGCTGATATCTTTACAAAACCTCTCCCCAAAGAAAATTTGTTTGCTATTAGAAGAGAATTAGGACTCATAGACCTAAATAACTTAGATTCCTAGCCACTTTGATTGATTATGATGATTGATTATTTTGGTTGAGTGAAATGCTCATGTTTGATAGTTATTTTTCATGATCGATTATGATGATTGATTATTTTGGTTGAGTGAAATGCTTGTGTTTGATGGTTATTTTTCATGGTTGATTATGATGATTTGAATGAAATGCTTGTGTTTGATAGTTATTCTTCATGATTGATTATAATGACTGTTTTTAATGGTTGTTTTGCTTGTTTATGATGATTGATTACTTTGAATGTTTATAATAATTGCATTTGATAGTTGTTTTTTCGTGATTGTTCATACTCATACATGTTTTTTATTGCTTAATTTTATATTGATTGCTTATAATCACATATTTGTCCTGATTTCTAGCTTATCTATCTTTAATTTCCTTGATATTTCAAACTTTCTGCATTGGGTTTATTTCAGATTTGGTTCTTTATATTTCTGTTTTGGACTTGTTGTTTATTTCTTCTTTGGTTGTTTATCTATGAATGCTTTGGTCATTTATAAATACTGTTTTGGACTTGCTCCGTTTGGTATGTTTAGCACATGGTTGATTCCTCTGTGAATGATTGATTATTATGTGAATGATTATTTCTATTTTAGTGCTTTCGTCTTTTTGATGTTGCCAAAGGGGGAGAGAATCATGTAAGGTACAAGGTATATATTTTTTTGTAAACTATTATCTGCTAAGCAATGATTGCAAAATTAAGGGGGAGTGATTGTCTCGCAAAATAAATATTTTTCAGTAAATGATTTTAGTTGGTTGTCATCATCAAAAAGAGGAAGAATGTGAATGTATGTGTATGAAGGTTTTGATGATGCCAAGACAAAATCAACAAAATTTTTATTTCAAGTCCAAATCAAGACCAAGAAAACAAAGATCAAGAAGAAAGTTAAGTCTTAGTCTATCTTTGTTAAAGAGTCTCTTAGTGATTGCAAAGGTTTAGCCTCACAACATAGATTTTAAATTTATTATAAAAAGGTTTTAAAATATTTTTAACATTTTCTGAAAAAGACATTTTTCCACTGGCAATCGATTACCAGGCATTGTAATCGATTACTAGAAGAAAAATTATTTTAAAAAACTTTTTCAGAAAATTTGAAAATTGAAATTTGAAAATTGAAAATTTGAAAATTGAAAATTTGACAATTGAAAATTTCAGAAAAACTTTTTGAAAAGACACATCTCTTCAAACCATTTTGAAAAGGCACAATGGGCCTATATATGTGTGTCTAACTTCGAAAAGCAAGAGAGAGTTTCAAAGAGAACTTAATTGTCAAATCCTCTCTCAAAAAACTATTGGCCAAACACTTGCAAATCTATTGAGAATTCATCTAGGATCTTCAATTTGTATCATCTACTCTAAAGGAGATAAATCTTTTTGTTCATCTCTTGAACTCAATTGTAATCAAGAGACGGTGTGTCTCTTGGATTGTGAGAATTTTAATCAAGAGACTGGTTGTCTCTTGGATTGTGAGAATCTTGAACACAAGAGTGAGGGATCCCTCAGGTGTTCAGAAGTTGTAAAAAGGATTTTTACAAAGTTAGTAAAAATTTCAAGTGGGTTGCTTGAGGACTGGATGTAGGCACGAGAAGTGGCCAAACCTGTATAAATTGAGTTTGCAATTATCTCTTCCCTTATCTTATTTATTTTATTGCAATCAATTTTGTCTTGCATGTTTAAAGAACATTATTAAATTGATTGTTGCTTCTTCTTCTGCTTTCTGAACCTATCATTTAAAAGAGGGTTAAAGTTTGTTAGTGGGAAAATTTTAAAACTTAATTCACCCCCCTCTTAAGTTATTGAGGTCACTTGTCCAACAATTACAACTATTACCTTCATCAACTAAACTACTCTAGCCATGATTCCTCACACGAAAGAGCATAAACCACCTAATTTTGCTCCTAATCCCTTAAGAGCTAAACCAAGTAATTTGCTTTAAGACTAATGATACATTAATAAGGCTAAATAACACCATTCTATCACTAGA